>NW_011890810.1:0-343 GCF_000151845.1 Pteropus vampyrus
GACAGCCCAGGCTCACTGACAGCCCAGAATCCAAATCCCTGCTGTCTAGACTGTTTTTTTTGATCCTCTGGTGTGGGACCTTTTAGTTTCTCCTCGTCTTTTTCAGTATTAATATCTACTGCCTTTTGTCCCTAAGGTTTGGAGTTTTATCTCTTCACCTTCAAAGTTCTCCTTTGACTTTCATTCTGCACTTCATGTTTATTGCTTATATACTAAAGCACCATGATAATAGGGTGGGCAGACAACATGGTTTGTGGGATACGGAATGAGAAAGAGAAAGAGGCAGAGATCTAACACTCATTGAGCATATACTAAATGACTGCAACTGTGTAAAATTTATTTT
>NW_011890810.1:4158-6134 GCF_000151845.1 Pteropus vampyrus
GACTTTTATGGTAGAATTTTAGGCACCAAGAGCATTTCTGTGTTGTGCTAATGTTGAATTTTTTTTAAACTAGTGATAGTAAGTCACAAAGCCATGACTTTGGCATCAAAACAATCACACGGTGTGCAGTCGCCCTCTCCAAATAAACCTGGTTCTTAGTATGACTCTCAGTTTTAAAGAAAATTGCCGTGTACTCATCTTACACTTTCACTAAGATTCTCAATGCCTTCAGAGTCCAAATACAGTGATAATTTTCCATTTCCTGCACTGCGTTTTCTCCTAATAATCATATCTCTTTTCACATGCAGATTTTTTTAAAAGAAGAATTTGATTCAATTATAATCTCTTTTTTAATGGTGCACTCATCAATTGAGTTGGTTTCTTTTTAAAGTAATGCTTGCTGAATCCCCAAAAAAGAATGGGGACTGAGGCATTCAGTTATGCTTCACTTCAACTATTTGTCTGGCAAAGTTCAGTTTACAAATCAAAACTCAGAAATGGTTTTCTTTTTAATAAATTGAAATAACAGATAAGAAAGAGGCTTTCCAAAGTCTATTGGCTAGTGTACACTGTATGTGTCTTCAGAAAATCTAGAGCCATATTTTTCCCCCAAGACTCTGGTGACAACGGCAACTATAATCATCGATGTTTTAATTTCTGACCTGTGAGAATTTCTGATCAGCCTCATTTCGATCTTTATTCAAAGACCATCTGCCTTCAGTTCAATAGTTTAAACACTAATGACCACAATAGTAAACATTTATTTTGTAAATTGGCAAAGGAGAAGGAAGAAGCAGACTCAACCTTTCACTAATATTTTGTTTACAGTGATAGAAAATGCCATCCGATGAATTAGAGCCAGAGAGCTTTTTCCTAAGTGGCACATAACATTTATTGAGAGGTTGAGGATTTTTTTTTAAATGAAAAAGGTATTAAAGTAGCATTTTTTAATATTGTGTATTATTGTCCTTTATCTCATAATGTGTTAAGGTGATGATGAGTTCTTTACAACAAAATCAATTTTAGGTATTAAATATACTGTAGCATTTGCAAGATACTTTGGAAACAAATATAGTTGGGCTCTTCTAGAGGGTCAGCTTTGAGTGAGAAATGGGAACCTCAATAGTAAAACAATTTCAGTTTTCACAAAATTTGGAATCAGGACTAAAGTTTCTGACACCCCCATTCCAATGTGGGGTTTTTCTTCCCCAACATATCCAAGTAATTCTCAGACGCCAGCTGGGTGTCTTGCAATGCACCTCAATTCTGACACTATCAACCCAGGGATAGTATCAGATTCCACAACTTAAGGACTCAGTCCCACAAGACTGCCCTCCATTTCTGATGCCAATAGCAAGCCCTAGTTCTTACCTGACGATTGACTATAAATCAGAAGTTCCCACAGCCCCCTACTTAGGTCCCATTAATTTGCTAGAGTGGCTCACAGAACTCAGAGAAACATTTTACCTACTCACTAGATTACCAGTTTATTACAGAGGATGTCGAAAGCTGGATGAAGAGATACATAGGGCACATTCCTAAACAAAACACCTTCTGTCACTGTGGAGCTTAGAGCCTCACACAGTAACACTTAAAAGCATTCGGGTTTCCCAAACTGACCTTCTTTGGGGTTATTATGGAAGCTTCATTACATAGGCATGATTGATTAAATCATTGACCATCGATGACTGATTCAACCTCTAGCCCCTTTCCTGAGAAATCATGGGTGGAACTGAAAGTTCTAGCCCTCTATTCATGGTTGGTTCTCCTGGCAACTAATCTCCATTCCTCCTGATTTCCAAAATCATCTCATTAACATAAACCAAGTTGTGGTGGAAAGAGACTTGTTATTAATAGCAAGACACCCATTTAAACTTTATGGCTCTTAAGCATTTTCAGGAATTGAGGACAAGAGACTATAACAAAAGATGCTCCCATTATGATAAGATGCTCTTATCACTCAGAAAATTTCAAGC
>NW_011890810.1:8659-11127 GCF_000151845.1 Pteropus vampyrus
TTCCTTCTGTCACAGGAAATATTTATTCTTACAAAAGGAACCCCTGTATTGGTTTCCTGTATTGGCTGAATATCATTCATTCGTTCGTTATTGACTCAGTAAATATTTGAATGCCAGACACTGGGCTTTTTAGACAAGTTACTTAACCTCTCTGAGGACCAGAAGTCTCACTTTCATAATGAGATTCAAAACCCAATTGCAAGGTGATTTTGAAAATTAAATTAGATAACATTTTAAAGTAAAAAACATCATATCTGACAATTATTAGCTGCTCCATTTTTCCCTTTTCTCTTACTTTGCACCTGCACCTGTCCTTCAATGTGATTTTTCTTGTTGCTGAACTTATGCCCACCTCAGAAGAATTGGCAGCTACACCCTGGAGCTGCCAAGAAGATTCTATAGCAAATATTTTAGAGCTATCTCTGTGCTATGTGAGAATAGAAAGCCCTCAAAGTTCTTTGTAGTCTCTGAAGAACATGAAATTTGCTTGGCCTGGTGACACATCTCCATAACAGTAGGATGCATTTAGTTTCCATTCTGTCTGCTGATGCCATGTTGATTTCTAAGTATAGCCTCAGGTTAATCTTGTTCTCACCCTGTGGTCCCCAAATTTGCCATTACCTGTGCTTTTAGAAGGAAGAGCTTCTTTGGCTGACCTCTGGATTTCTTGTGAAGGCACAGAGCTCTGCTCTACTGCAGCAAAGGCTCTGAAATGTCTCAGGAGTAACTTGTTATTTGAACAGGTACCACAAAATATCAAGCAAGGCTGATCACACAGCAATTGAGAAAAATAGAAAATTACTGAGAAGGAAACAGCATAGTTAATTTCATAAAAATTCCACTGTAATAGAAGAACGAAATTAATCATGCAATAATGTTATGACTCAGCTTCAAAGCCAATATAAAATAATTGAAGAAAAAATTAAAATAAAACAAATCTAGGCCATATATGTAGAGAATGCATGACAGGAAGTTGATTGAAAAATAACAAGATTTAAGCAATGCAAATGCAGGCTGGAGTCCTCTCATTTACTTAGGAAGACAAAACTTACGTTTTGCTTATGTTAATGCTGAACAAATATATTGTTTGAATATATTTGATGAGAGCATTAGTGAAGTAGGAAGAAATAAAATCTAAGAGCAAAAGCTGGCAAAGTAAGAATGGGGTTAGTTTTGCTAGCTTCGGTTGCAAAATTTTGCAAACTCCATATCCTATATTTTCCCCAATAGAGTACATGGTAAGTCCATTTTTTATTCTATCTCAATACAGGGATCACTGAGAAAACCTATAAGGGCCTGCATTACCGAAAGTGGGGTCTGAAAAGGAGTAACCAAAACTAAAAGGATAACTATCACTTGTTGAGAACCTACACTCTACTAGGCTCTACACCAGGCACTTGATATATATAATCTCCTTTGAGACACTCTGTGCATTAATTTGAGGAGCAGCAGTATGAACAAGCAGAAGAAATTTACAAAGGAACAGAAATCTTGGGTTCTATTCCTACCTCTGTGAAAAATGGCTACGTGGTATTAGGCAAGCAATGCAATCTTTTGTTCCTCCATCTTTTTATTACCCTATCTGGATAATAATCCTTGTTGTGCCTACCTCAAAATGGTTTGTGACAGGACCAAATGAGATGATGGATACAAAACAAATGTAACACGAATACCAAGTTTTTTACTGTTTTGTTTTACTTTGCTTTTGGAAACCTGTGACCTTAAAACACTGATCAAAGAAAGAAGCACTCCAAACCTATTAAGTGATGGCCTCAGCCTATATCTACAGATTTTTGCAGGGACTGGAGGATTAAATTTCTCCTGCTTTATGATTGATGATGAATGTTTCTTGATTTATCAGTTAACTAATCACTTTAGTAACTGGCTATATTTTGAATTTTTGTTGTCATCGGGTGAACAATTTTAAACAAAATTAAACAGGCTTCCTACCCACAGGGCTTTTTATGACATATTAAAAGTCATCTGATAAGCACTGTTATCTCTAGGTAGTGAGTAATGGATCATCTTATTTATGCATTTATGTATTTATTTATCTATCTATATGCTTTAATGTTTTTTTCCAGCTTTCTATTGTAGAAAGTTTTTACTCTTAAAATTTAGAAAAACATATATTAATAAAACTTAATCAGGGAGATAGACATCTGGTTAGAAATAATGAAATAAAGGTATGTCTACCACCAAGTAAAAACAACACAATTGGAGGAGGGAATGAATCCCATCTTCACTGAAGTTATAAAATACCTGCAACCAGTAATATGTTAAATATATTAAATTTTTATCAAATATATGAAATATACAGAGACATAACATGTTCTCACATGACAAAAATAAATATATAGTATATAGCAAGGCCTTTAAAAGCCCAAAGTACAATTCTCTTACTTAAGACAACGAGGGCAAGAATTTGAGAAGTTATTGATGCAACACTGAAATTTTGTTCCTCTGAG
>NW_011890810.1:13257-15183 GCF_000151845.1 Pteropus vampyrus
AAATGGGTACAGCCACTGTGGAAAACTGTGCGGAGATTCCTTAGCAGCATTATTCACAGTGGCCAGGACATGGAAGCAACCAAAGTGTCCTACAATAGATGATTGGCTAAAGGAGCTGTGGTACATATATGCAATGGAATATTACTCAGCCATAAGAAGAAATGAAATATTGCCATTTGCGATGACATGGATGGGCCTTGAGATAATCATGCTAAGTGAAATAAGCCAGATAGAAAAAGTTGAAAATCACCTGATATCACTTATAAGTGGAATATAAACTTTAAAGCAACAAAGGAACAGGACAAACAGAGACTCATGGACATGAACTATACACTAGTGGTTACCAGAGGACAATAGAGTAGTGGTTAGTAATGGGGTGGGGGAAGAGAGGGGAGGGAGATGGGGTAACGAGGGTCAAATATAGGGTTTAGGAGGAGGGTGAAGTGGGTAAAGGGGATCAAATATATGGTAATAGCTGAAGAAAACTGAACTTTGGGTGGTAAACACACAACAGAATATAAAGATGTCAAATGACAATGTATACGTGAAAATTATGTAATTGTATTAACCAATGTTACCCCAATAAACTTAATAAAAAATAAATATACATTTAAAAAAAACATAGAAATTTACAACATAAATAAAAATGAATTTTAATGTATGTAAATTTTAAAACTTCATTTAGGAAGAAGAAACAATTCAGACAGTGACAAGAGAATCTAATTGAATTAAAAATATATAAAACAATCTCACTGAATAAGATTAGAAGAAAATGTGTTGAATTAAGTAACTTTGTACATGAGTGGAATCTGCAAGACTAAAGGCAAAAGGAAATGTACATAAGCATTGTATTCTAGTTGATAAAATTGTTTCCCAGGAGGTGTGGGTTAACAATTCTGGCACTGCTATACATGTCCACTGAAAATGAACAATTATGTAAATGGATGGTGAGTGGTGGGAGCCAGATTTCTTATTGTTGGAATGGGAGATTATAGGCCAGCAAAGGTAAGTAGCTAGAATGATCCAAGCAATATGGATTAGAGTTAGAGATTTCAGTAAGAACTCATGTGTAACTTAATATAGATACAGTTCATTACATATAGAAATATTTATAGGTATGTGGATAAATATGGGTTAGTATAAACACATACTTTTGTTCTTTTAGGTAAGAGAACCTAAAAGAAAAGACACTACATTAGCTATGAGCACATTTAGCACCCAGATCTTGGATTCTAATACAATTTTCCAAGAAGGAACCAAGGCTTATTTGAGAGATGAGATGACTGATTCTAGGACCAGAGCAGGAAACATACAAGATGAGTCTGGGTCATCTTGCAGGCCAGAAAGTAAAAAAGAGCACAAACAAAAAGCCGCATACACACACAAAAATACACTGATTGAAGTACATGAAAGGGACACAAGAGACAAATGAAAGAAGTCCTAATAGCCAATGCTAGAACAATTTAAGTAGCAATAAAAATGGCACTTTATATCTGTGAACTTCTTCCCCCAAATCCATAACCTCATCTAATCACAAGAAAAACATCAGAAAAAATCCAGTAGAAAGACATCCTGCAGCCTACCCGACGAATATTTCTCAAAACTGTCAAGGTCACTGAAAACAAACAAGGTCTCAGAAACTGTCACAGCCAAGAGAAGCCTGAAGAGACATGACAAGTAAATATGATAAGGTGTCCCAGATAGAATCCTGGAACAAAAGAAAGTAAACACTAGGTAAAAACTAAAAAAATATGAATAAACTATGGACTTTAATTAATAACAATGTATCAGTATTAGTTTATTAATTAAAACAAACACTATACCAATATATTAAAATAAGGGGAACTGTGGAGTATGGCATATGGGAACCTTCAATACTATTTCTATACATCTAAAACTGCTCAAAAAAATTAAGTATATTGATTT
>NW_011890811.1:0-2602 GCF_000151845.1 Pteropus vampyrus
TATGGGGCCGTGCTGTCTTCTGGATGAGAGGTAGACACTGTGAATGAAGGAGCTGTAGAAAACCTTAATCCCCACACGGCAGAAAGAGATACTCGCGGGACCAGGATGTGTTTGATCGAATCCGTCAGGTGAGGCATGGTTTTCCCACACGGAATCTGATCAGCTGTCAGGCCGAAGCTGGCGTTTCTGAACGAGGAATGAAATATTTTTCCAGCTTAGCTGACAAAATCCGTAGCTGACTTTGCTAAAACAAAACAAAACAAAACAAGAATCTGGTCTTAGGATATTACAGTTAGAGGGGTGAGAGGCAAGTAGACAGTCAGGGAAGACTTCCCACCCTCCCAACCCCCCCAGAAAAAATAATACCCAGTTTCTTTTGGGTTGGCGAAAAGGGCTTGGGCAGAGCCTTGGTGTGAGTGACAGGTTAGGGACCAGGATGGTGGGAGGTCAGCCTGGGGTAACTGGCAGAGAAGTTGCTTCTGGATGCTTTTCTTATATTCCTCTAATGGTTCCTGGGAGTGATGGGAAGCAGCTCTGTTGGCAGAACCGACTCTGTTCCGTACCTTCCCTGGGTCTGTGCTCCCGGCCCTCCTGGCTGTCAGTGAGGGGAGATCATGGAATTCCCACAAGCTAGAGGCAGCTGGAGGAGAAATTCCGACTTTCTAATTCCCAGACCTGACTCTGCTCGCCCCACCTCTGGGACCAGCTTCTCCGAAAGCATTTGCCTCCCGAGAAATTACTTCTTGCGTTCTTCCCTTTGGTCTTCGGTTGGCACTTCGTAAACAGGATGATGACTTAGAGTCTAGATGTAGAATGGATGGCGACATCTTCTCTGAACTCTAGCACATAGTAGGTCTGGCTATGCTTGGTTTTCTACTCGCCCCAAGCTTTCCGAGCTTGGCTCGTGGGGCTGGAGGATGTCTGATTATCGTCTGCTTGTTCAACAGCAGTTCATCCTAAGAGCCAGTTATGATGTCACCTCCGAGCGAAGCCTGACACATCTTTGTATTTCCTTCCACGGTACTCGGCACATCCCTTTACTCGAGTCATACGTACGCCGTGTTTAGCTGTCTCCATTCCCACTGAACCAGGGCTGTTTGGGGCTGAAGTGTGTCACCCCAAAATTCATATATTGGAGCCCTAACCCCCAGAACTTCAAAATGTGACAGCATCTGGAGATAGGAACTTTAAAGAGATAATTAAGTAAAAATAAGGTGATTAAGGTGGGTCCTAAACCAATACGAGCCCAGGAGAGAGATCTCAGGAAAAAACCAGCCCTGCCAACTCCTTCATCTCAGACTTGCAACCTCCAGAGCTGCGAGAAAATAACTTTCCATTGTTTGAGACACCGAGTCTGTGGTACTTTGTGGTGGCAGCCCCAGCAGACTATTTCAAGGGGCCAGCAAATTTTTTTTGTAAAGGCCCAGATAGTAAACGTTTCCAGCTTTGCCAGCCATAGGGTGTCTGCTGCGAAGACTGGACTCTGCCACTGTAACGAGAAAGCCACAGACAGTAATGGACGGCAAAGCTTTACTTAAAGAACAGGCAGCTGGGGAGACCTGGTCCCCAGGCAGCATGGCAGTTTGCAGATCTTTGTGGGAGATGAAATTTCATGAGACCAGGATTTACGGGCACTTTATTGTCATTGTATTCCTAAGGGCTGAGAACACAGTAGGTTCTCTCTCTCGTCCACTCTATCCATTCATCCATCCATCCATCCATCTATTGATCTATCTGTCTATCATCTATCTATAATTATCTATCTATCTATCATCTATCGTCTATCTACCTACCTACCTACCTACCTATGATCTATTTAATTTAATTTTTAAAACTTATTTACTGAAATATAGAAGTTGAGAAAATAGTACAAAGAGTTTGTGTACCCTTTACCGTGTCAGCTTCACCCATGGCATCTCCTACGTCAAATCGATATACATCAACTTATATACATTAAAGCCAGAGAACTTCGCTCTGCCGACATCCAGCTCTGTGTCCCTGGACAAGTCACTTGACATCTCTGAGTCTCAATTTCTTCATTGGTAAAATTGTGCTAATAACAGAAGCTAACCACTGGGCAGTAAGGATTTAAATGAAAAACACCTGCAAAGAATTGAGCAGCGCATTGATTCCTTGGTAAGTGCTCACTGAATGCCGATGAGAAGTATTATTGTTTTACTCCCATGGTTTTCCTGATGGTTCCAGACCAAAACACCCCACTCTGAGGTGTGGCAGTCTTCTGGGTGACCTTGGAGAGATCAGCTCAAGACTTTTCCTAGGAAAACCCCTTGCTATGGGGGCAGAAGAAAAGGGTCAAGCTCCGGGACCCTCTTTGAGTTGGGGGAGTATGGGACAGTTCCGCAAAAAAGGGGCCACACACGGGACCTGACCAGCTCAGGGGACGCCCGCATGGCAAGCCTTACGGGCCCTGAGACCAAAGTAACCACACACGTGGTCTGAACATAAAAATTCCTGACAAAAAGCGGGTCATGGCGGGTAGTCACGTCCTAGGCCTGCAGCTTCTTTGAGGAAGGTCCATCTTTACCTTTGAAATTGCCTATCGTCTTTGTGCATCTAAGATAACATACCTTCGAAATGTCAG
>NW_011890811.1:2652-5020 GCF_000151845.1 Pteropus vampyrus
CCATTGGGGGTGCACGATCATCCCCGCAGACGAGGCAACTTCACACACACACGTGCTCCCAACACATCAGGGCTCTGACAATTACTGATGGTAAACCACACGCTGGATCCCGACCAATCCCAGGCTCCCACAAAAGCCAACAATTAAAAGGTGTATCCTCGGTGGATGACCAGCCACTCCGGAGACTCCAGCCTCCCTGGGGGTTTGTCTAACAGCTTTCAAGAGTACGCCCCAGCTCTAGCTCCCGAAAACCTGGCCCAGGCCTTAGGAAGCGCTTCAATAATGGATGATCACCAATAAACAGCCAGCAATTTGCTGGAAATTATGAGCGATAAATAATTGAGAGGTAGGGAGCCTGACCAGCGGTACCCTTGCCTCCTGCTGATTCTCCTTAATGCATTTCCTTGATGTAACTCCCTGCAGTGTAGGGTGCAGACGGCTACGCGGCCTTCATAAGATGCTGACCGGCAGGCTCGGGGAGTTATAAATATATGGGTCTCTCCAGATTTTACTACGTGGTAACAACAACCAGCAGCTCAGCAAGTTCGTGGCTGAGCTGCCCCTGATCGACTCACCAGGACCCCGCTGGCTGCAGTGTGAAGCACAACGGTCCCCATCAAGTAGCCCACCTCTGAGACCTTGAGGAAGACGGCAGGTTGAAAACCTAAATGAATTTAGGGAGAGATGAGAGGGATCGAGTCATCCAAGTCCTGTCTCTTCCCTCCTTGGCCCTTATGGGTCAATCATGCCAATGGCCTCGTGATTCTCACCACATCTTACGACCTCTGCCGTTCAGACCTGGTGCCAGCCACCATCATCCCCAGCCTGTGTTTTAAGAAAACAGCAAGAGCGGTTCTGTTGAGGCGTAAACCACACCACATCCCTCGTCTGCACGAAGCCCTCCAATGGTGTGCACCAGCGTCAGAGCAAAGGTCCAAGTCCTTGCTGCTCTGGGCACCCCGTTAACACCCTGGCATCAGCTCCCACCACTCAGCTCCCACTCCACTCTGCACGGTCCCTTTTGTTCCCGCACCAGGCTCCTGCTGTCCCTTACACTCTCCAGACACACGCCTACCTCTGAGCCATCGTGCTTACTGTTCCTTCTTCCCGGAAAGTCCTTCCTTCAGACGTCGACATGGCTTTCTACATCACTCGGTTCAAACATCACGCTCTCTGAGAGGCCTTTCCTGACAACCTCATCTAGCGCCGACTTCTCACTCGATCTGGGCATGCAGCACCGAGCTAGCTCCCCGTCTGATTCTACTTCCCGTATTAGTTTTCTACTGCTGCTGTAACGAATTACTGTAAGTTTAGCGGGTTAAACAACGCACATTTATTTCCTGGTAGTTGTGTAGCTCAGAAGTCCGACACGGCTCTCAGTGGGGGTAAAACCAAGGTGTCGGCAGGGCTGCCTTCTTTCTGAAGGTTCTAGGGGAGAATCCATTCCTCTGCCTTTTCCAGCTTCCAGAAGTTGCCCTTATTCCCTGACGGTGGCCCCTTCCTCCATCTGCAAAGCCAGCAGCGATGGATCTCTCCGACCATTCATATGCAGCCAACATTTTCCTCTCTCTTCCTCTTCCACTTTTAGGGACCCTCGTGAGGACACCGACGCCACCCAGAGAATCCAGGAGAATCTCCCTATTTGAAGGTCAACTGCTTAGCAAACCAAATTCTACCTGTGACCTTCACTGTCCTTTGCCACGTCAGGTAACATGCTCACACATTTGCAGGATTAGGAGGTGGACATCCTTGGTGGGGTTTATTTGGCCGATTATCCCCTCCAACTGTCAACTTTGATGATTTATTTCGATTATCGTCTGTCTCCGCCAGTTAGAATGTAAGGGGCAGGAGGCGGGGCATTTCTGTCAGCTTGGTTCATTGCTTTAGTCGCAATTGCTCAAAAAAATTTTTGCTTTTTGAATGAATGCATGAACACACAGTCCTCTTGGATCGTTCCCTGCCCACCTTTGCGTCCCAAGAGGCTGACCTGTTTACACGGTGTGCGTGCTGTGCCCTGTCTGGAATGTTCTCTTGCCTGTCCTGTACGTTTCGAACTCTCAGTCATTCTTATCACCTGATGTTTCGACATCCCTTGTGTGAAGTTTTCATTCTCCTGGGAAGAAGGAGAATTGGTCTGCTGTGTTCTCCCAGAATCTTTTGTGTCTTTGGACTGTCATACTGTAAAGAAGACAGAACCAATATCTTTTGTTCTTTAGTCTTTGTAGTCCCGTATCTCCACATAGTAGTTGTTAATTTATTTTTATCAGTTCCTTTTATTTATTTGAGTGGAAGGGTCCAGATTTAGTGGAAAAGGAACTCTAGAATTTAGAATTCAACAGTGACTGGGCCATGAGGCTCTGGAGACAGA
>NW_011890811.1:5581-6941 GCF_000151845.1 Pteropus vampyrus
CATAGGAGCAAAGAAGGTTCTAGAACCGAGACTCAAAGTCAGTTCTGTCTGTCTCCAGTGCTTAATCACCACATGAACGAGCTCCCAGAGGTAGGAAGGTGTTTGGAAGGGTTCTACAGCTTTTTGTTTTTCCCCTAAAGGTCACCCTAGTGATAATCTCGGGCACGTTTAGGTCGCCTGTGTGTGGTGGTCGAGGGGTCACCTGACCCAGGTTATCGTCCTGTCTCTGAATTTTCTGTCCTTCCCTACTAAGCCTATCCATCCATCCATCCATCTATCTATCCATCCACCCACCCATCCTCTCTCTAGGCTTCAGGGTGGAGGCAAGGGATGTAAAAATGGCTTCAGGTGGCCTCTGGATGGGAAGGTGGTGTCTTAGGGTACTGGTCAAAGACCTCTGACCCTATATCAAGGTCAAGAAGATGAATGGAATGGATACATCGCTGGCCGTGGCCATGACATAGTGGAATATTCTAGGACCATCGCTCTGAACCAGTAAATGGCAGCTCCAGGATTGAACTCCAGTCTATCTGGCTCCAAGCTGGGGTGGCACTGCACCCCCTCCCCAGCATGCTATGCCCTCTCCTGCTCCCCGTCAAACCTTCCTCTTAGCAAGTGGTGTCTGTGCATGAAGGGGGGCTTCTGGGAGAGAGGTGGGAAGGGTAGGGAGATGTAGCAGGCGGGAGGGTATCTCTGTCCTCTACGACGTCAGACAAATAGGAGGGGGGAGAGAAGAAGGGAAGGAGGGCAGGAGACAGAGAGAGACAGAGAGAGAGCGGAGGAGTGGGGGGGAGGAGAGCAGGGGAGGTGGGGGGAGGGAAAGGGTTGTTTTCCCAAGGACTTTGAGTGCAGCGCTGTCAGGAATGAGTCAGAAAACAGTTCGCTCTCGGCTTTGCCCAGCCCCAAAGAGCTCTGATGGTGAGCATCCCAGGCCGACGCAGCACTTGGAGGGGCTGGCGGCTTTGGGGGGATCAAGAAGCAGGGCCGGCATGGGATCAGCGCGTTTGCGGAGGACTCCTGGCCCATGAGACTCTCCCTCCAGGCCTTCCTGGCAGCCCGTCACTGGCAGGTGATCATCCGGGAAAAACAGGTCCTTCTTCCCGAGCACGTGTGAGGCTCCCTCTAGGGGTCTGAGAATAAGGGACACTAAGTGGGGACCCTGAGCTGTGCAGGTCGGAACCCATGGAGGGTGGCGTTTGAGAACCCATGTCAGTGGAAAAACTTTCGCTAGTGCTCGTTACACACCAAACCCTCATCTAAGCACATTGTATGTTCATGTGTTTAATCCTCACGAGAAGCGTAGTTTTACCACCCCGTTTTACGGGGAGAAGAAATGGAGGTTTGGCTATGTCATCACTTA
>NW_011890811.1:7611-9329 GCF_000151845.1 Pteropus vampyrus
GGGGGGGGGGGAAGGGGGTGTTTTCCCAAGGACTTTGAGTGCAGCGCTGTCAGGAATGAGTCAGAAAACAGTTCGCTCCTGGTTTTGCCCAACCCCAAAGAGCTCTGATGGTGAGCATCCCAGGCTGACGCAGCACTTGGAGGGGCTGGCGGCTTTGGGGGGATCAAGAAGCAGGGCCGGCATGGGATCAGCATGTTTGCGGAGGACTCCTGGCCCATGAGACTCTCCCTCCAGGCCTTCCTGGCAGCCCGTCACTGGCAGGTGATCGTCCGGGAAAAACAGGTCCTTCTTCCCGAGCACGTGTGAGGCTCCCTCTAGGGGTCTGAGAATAAGGGACACTAAGTGGGGACCCTGAGCTGTGTAGGTCGGAACCCATGGAGGGTGGCATTTGAGAACCGATGTCAGTGGAAAAACTTTCGCTAGTGCTCGTTACACACCAAACCCTCATCTAAGCACGTTGTATGTTCATGTGTTTAATCCTCACGAGAAGCGTAGTTTTACCACCCCGTTTTACGGGGAGAAGAAATGGAGGTTTGGCTATGTCATCACTTAGTGGCAGAGCTGGGATTCGAACCCACGCAGGCTAGCTGCCATAGATGCTCTGCCCGGAAGTGCCCACAGCATCATGAGGCTTGAGGTCGTGGCCGCCACATGGTTCTCTAGGATGTAAAGCTCTAGAAGGAATCGCACTAAGGTATCATCGGCATCAACAGTCTAGAGGGTCCGAGTTCTCTGCGTGAATGCACGGAGTAGAGCGTGTGTGTGTGTGCGTGTGTTTCTGTTTGCATGTGTTTGTGTGTTTATATGGGTGTTTGTGTGTAGACGTGTTCTGTGTTTGCATTTCTGTTTGTGTGTATTCTTGTGTGTGTATGCGTGTATGTGTGTGTGCCTCTGTATGCTTTTGTATTAGTGTTTGTGTGTTTGTGTTGTGTGTGTTTATGTGGGTGTGTGTATATGTGTTTCGTGTTTGCTTTTCTGTCTGTGTGTACTTCTGTGGTGGCGGTGATGGTCTATGTGTATGTGTTTCTCTGCGTTTATGTGTGTGCTTTGTGTTTCTGTTTGCATGTGTGTTTGTATGTGGGTGTGTGTATCTATGGGTGTTTGTATGTAGACGTGATCTGTGTTTGCATTGCTGTTTGTGTTTGTGTGTATTCCTGTATGTGCATGTATGTGTGTGTGTGCCTCTGTAGGCTTTTGTATTAGTGTTTGTGTTTGTGTTGTGTGTTTTTATGTGTGTGCATGTGCATGTGTTTGCTTTTCTGTCTGTGTGCGCTTCTGTGGTGTGTGTGTGTGTTCGTGTGTGTGTGTGCACGTGTGTGTGCGTGTGTGTGCGCGCGTGTGTGTGCGTGCATGTGTGCGTGTGCTTGTGCGTGCGTGTGCGCGTGTGTTTGCGTGTGTGTGTGCATGTGTGCGTGTGCTTGCGCGTGCGTGTGCGTGCGTGCGTGCGTGCGTGTGTGCGTGTGTGTGTGTGCGTGTGTGCGTGCGTGTGCGCGTGTGCGTGTGTGTGTTCTGCACAGTAGGGGCTGGAGGACAGAGATGACTGACACGAGACGAAATGGCCCTAGGAGCCTAAACGCATCACCAAAGTGCGCGCGCACGAGGTAGGCCCCACTCAGCGTTTGTCCTCGCTGGGAACGGAAGCTCCACACCGGCTTCCGGTCCCCCCCAGTGTGGGGTGTGCACAGCCCCAGGCTCCTTTTGTGTCCCCCATTGCCCCC
>NW_011890812.1:0-1051 GCF_000151845.1 Pteropus vampyrus
CTTCCGTCCACCCTATCAGGAGTTAACCCTGAACCTCCTTTCCCGTGGCCTCATTCTCTCCGACTTCCTAGTTTCAGGGAGAGCAGCGAACAGGGTAATCAATAGAAGGGGATGACTTTACTTGACCTCCTCTACCAGAAAAGAATCCAACAGGGGTCAAAACCAGCACTGAAGATCTCAACAGATGCCCTTGAAAAAGATGTGTTTTTCTGACCCTTTTCTATACTCTCTTTATGAATTTATATATATTTTTATAGACATCGTAAATGGTTGCCTTATAATGATATGATCAGGGTCGACCTATGCAAAATTCTTTAAAAAAGTGAATATTTCCCCTGTGTCCCGCGTGCAGCCCTGCGGAAGTTGGAAACCTGGTCGCTTGCGGGTACGTTTGAGCAGAAGGCGACCGGGGAAGGTTTGCTTATGGTAACCGAGGCCGCATCGGTAGGCAAATGTTTGCTAAATGGGGAACGGGAAGGCAAAAGTACAGGTGAAGATGGACATGGGGAACGTTCGTGACTTCGTTTATTTACACAGCGTTCGATGATGCTCTTCCAATCTCTGTTCCTTTGCTAAAACCGTCACTGTAGAACGTGGAACAATGCCACAGCCAGAGCGCCAAACACCCTGCTCACGCATCTGCTGCTATGAACTCCCAGGACAAAGCCGTTTCTGTGGGAAAACTGGGGACTAAAATCGGGAGCTCAGAAGCAGAACACTGACACCAGAATCTGCTAGCCACTAGGTGCTCACTGTCACATGCCCCAGGGTGACCGTCGAAAGAACCTCAGCAGTTTCAGAGTGCACAGCCCAGGTGAAGGGGGTGGGCATGAGATCGGCCACAGGAAAGTGGACAACAGGTCCTTCTAGAGAGTGATCCGTATTGGGAAGGAAACAAACAGTGCGACGCAACAGAGGTGGCCGTGTTGAGCTGAGACCTCAATATGGAGAGGAAGCCCCCCCCCGCCCTGCAAAGAGCAATGGAGAAGAGCGTTGCGGGCAGAGGGAACAGGAAATGCGAGGCCCCCCGAGGCGGGAAGGCGCTGGGCTA
>NW_011890812.1:2687-4952 GCF_000151845.1 Pteropus vampyrus
AGGACTCGTGCTACGGTGGATAATAGATCGCATCATATACCTTTGCATTATAACCTTTCCTTTGCTTCTTCTCCCAGGCTTTCTTCTCTTACCTTAGCCCCCAAATTGCTCTTTGCTAGACAAACTCGATGCAAAAAAAAGCCGAAAGCCATTTCCATTTGTCGTTACGTATGGCCGAGGAATATGTTTATAACTTAAACATTGTCTGATGACAGAAATTCTATAATGGTTAAGGATTTGAGAGTGGGCTTTGGAAAAGGTGGTCTCCCGTGTTTTAAGGGTTTTTTGAAGAAGCAGTAGTGGGCTCTGTGTCGAGAGGGTAAACTGTAGCAGAGGCCCAGACCAGAGCTAAATGGGTTAATTTTTTGATTACTATCTTCGTTTGAAAATAGAAGGCTTTTACTTTCAAAAGAAATACAATAGTTTTATAGTATTTCAGAAAATATGGTAAGCAATTAGGGAAAACCACGCAGGCTGGAAAGTTGGAGCAGAGCAAAGGGACAAACCCAAACATTGTCCCTGCCCTAACTCTACGGGAATGGTAACAGTAAACCTCTGGGGTTCGGGATTCTTGACATGACACAGGAGACGATGAGTGATCCCGTTTGCTTGTTTGTTTGTTAAAAAGCATCCACTTTAATGAATTTTGGTAGTTTTATGCAGTTCCGTAGCTATCGCTACCACCAATCATATAGGACAGGTCCTTCAGATCAAAATGTTTCTTCCAGCCACATTCAAACGCACCGATTCCCAGACCCAAACAGCCACTGGCCTGCCTTTTATCGCTGGGTGGGCCTGTTTTCAGAATTACATGTAAACGGAACCATAGAGTATATATTATTATTTTGTCTGGATTTCTCCACTCAGCATAACGATCCTGAGATTCTCCACGTCGCAGACTGTATCAATATTTTGTTCCTTTTTATTGCCGTGCGGTATTCCACAGAATGAACACATAGCCTTTCACCACTTGATGGATATTCGGGTTGTTTTCATTTGGGGCTGTTACGAATAATACCGTGGTGAACATTCTTTTAAAAGCCTTTGCGTGGACATATGTTTTCATTTCTTTTCAGTAAAAAACCAAGGAGGGGTCAACACATGTTTGACTTTGTAAGATATTGTCAAACTGTTTTACAAAACGGTCACACCGTTAACAGTTCCACGGGCGCCACGTCCTTGCCAAAACTCAAGATTTCCAGTCCTATAAATCTTAGCCATTTAATAGATGTGTAAGTGGTAGCTCGCTGTGGTTGTTTTTTTTATTATTATGGTAAAATGTACATAACAGAAAGCTTACCTGCACAGTTCAGCGGCATCACGTTCAGTCACCACGATTCATGTCCAGAACGTTTTTTTATTTTTATCAACTGTGCCCATTAAGAAACAGCTCCTCATCCCTTCCTCCCCCAAACCCTGGTAACCTCCCTTCTACCTCCATCTCTATGAATTTGCCTATTCTCGGCACCTCACGTAGGTGACATCATACAGCATTGGTCCTTTTGTGACTGGCTTATTTCACTCAGCGTAATGTTTTCTAGGTTCATCCATGTTACAGCATAAAACAGAATTATTATTTTTTTAAGGCTGAGACATATTCTGATAGATATATATTTATTTTGTTTACCTACCCATCTCCATGCTCTGCGGCACGTTCGGGTTGTTTGGCAATCATGAACGGAGTTGCTGCGAACGTTGGCAAACGCGTATCCGAGTCTCATTGTCAATGTTATATCATTAAACTTACGGAAATGGAATTGCTGGATAAATAGTGATTCTGTTTAACTTGGGGAGGAACCACTGGCGGCTGCATTGTTTCGCGTTTCCACCAGTGATGCGTGAGGGTTTCAAATTCTCTCCCTCTTCACCAACACGAGTTATTTCCAACCCCCCCCCACCTCTTTTTTTGATAATAGCCACTCTAACTGGTATGTAGTAGTATCTCATTGTGGTTGTGACTCGCATTTCCCTGATGACGTGGGATGTTGAGCATCTTTTCATGCCCTTATTGACCATGTATATATCTTCTTGGAAAACGTCTATTCAAGTCCTTTGCCTGTTTTTAGGTCGAGCGTGCAGATCCCAGCCGACTTCTGTGGGTTTGGTTCCAAAGGCAAACTTACTTTCAGAACCTTTGCCGTGCTAGTTGGGTCCATTTGGTGTGTCTGGTACAGCTGAGACTTTCATCGTTTGCCGCTCAGAAAACATAAAGATTTTTCCCAGGCTGCATCCAGGTGGAGAAAAGAGTGTCTGGCCCACTGAGAG
>NW_011890812.1:8835-10053 GCF_000151845.1 Pteropus vampyrus
GCGTTCAGACTGACCTTGCTGAAGGAGGCCCGAGAGAGAGCAAGGTGACACTGTGCCCTCAGACGCCAGGCTTACCTGCTTTTCCCAGTAGACCCAAATAACTCCCCTCCCTGCGGAGGGCCACTCCGGGGACATCTCTGAGAAGCCACTGCTGTAGCCACTCGCCAGGCACCCTCTTCTCTCTTCCCAAGCTGACTTGCATTTCACAATCTGACCAACAGACCAGTCACAGGGGCCTCCCGGAGCGGGCGCTGCTGCCCATCACTTTGTGACTCTCTCGGTCCTGGGCAAGCCCCCTGGGCCTGGTTTTGGCTCCTGACAGCGGACCTTGGCCAGGGACTTAGGCTCTCTGCATTCCATGGCGGATGTGCGCCAGCACGAGAAATTAGCAGAGAATGACACAGGGCTCCGTCTGCAGACTTCAAACACTGACGGCAGATGAGGCCTGGAGCTGGTTAAGGGCCATTTGCAATGGCAGCTCCGCGTTTCAGCTGTGCCTCTTAATGCTGCACACACGCCCTGGAGGTGGATTGCGCAGGCAGACACGTCTGCGGGGCCTCCGCGGGAGATGGAGGCCCGTCTCCACCTGCACGCGTGGCATGTTTCTGCGAGGCTCCCCCAGGTGACTCCTCAGCAGTTTGCTGTTGGGCAGGGCTGAGCCCACAGTGCCTCCCGCTCTGCCCCTTCGACTAAGAGCACATTTGGGGGATCTGCAGTCTCCACCTGGGGCGGTAGAAGAGTTAGGGGTGCAAAGCCAGGGTTCCATTTAGGAAACTCTCCCGTGAGCAGGGCTGACCAGAAACATCTCTCGATGGACAGCCACGTTCTGGGTCCCTCGCTCCCTCAGAGCCAGGAGAAGGTGGACAAGTGCTTGTAGGTCTCCCCCAAAGGGTGGCTAGACTGAGTCCAGGAGCCAAGCTGTGCGGGGAGCCAGCTCACCGGCTGGAGGAGGCGGAGGCCTTTCCCTGACAGCCTCCCCCCCAACCCCCTCGGCCTGACTGGAGCAGGCAGCTTCCCACATTTGGCGTTAAAAGTCCTTGTTGAGCTTCAGGCCCCGAGGAGAGAAAGATGCTGGGTGTGAGGGATTGTGGGGAGAGAGGAGGAGGAGAGAGCTGCGGCTCACTTTGCTGGAAAAAACCACCATTACTCGAAGATTCTTTTTCATTTTGAAATTTTTGTTTTAAAAGGGCATGATGGGTGTGTGTGTGTGTGTGTGTG
>NW_011890812.1:13348-14443 GCF_000151845.1 Pteropus vampyrus
GTCGCAGTTATGAGGGGGCGTCTCCACGTCATCGGTCACCATGCTGTCACGTAGTTGGGGGATGTCTAGGGGTACATACACTTTCCCCATGATCCAGTCTAAACGGAACCTGACAAGCAATCTTAAAGCATTTTGTTCTGGGAGGAAGGAGCAAAGAGATTGTGTCCTTTATTTCAAATATTTTAATCCTTTAAAATAACTTTATTGAAAATAAATAACCTTACTAAGAAATAATCCCACTAATTCATCGTGAGGCCTGAGAAACAAGTTCATCTTTAATGTTCTAAGAGTATCGTGCCAAAATTCTTTACAGCACTCCATAAACCACCATCCATTCATTCAGAATGTGTGCGGCTGGTGTTACTAGAGCATGCAACGTATCTGGAACATTCTCTGGGTGACAGCCTTGCTGGTAAAGGTCAATCAGGAGAGCATGCCCCCTTTCACCAACGCATCTCTCGAAGACCCTAGGCAAGGTCTTTGAAGATTTGCATGTTTCGCAGCAGTAAAACAGAGAAAAATGGAAATGTTAAAAAAAAAAAAAAAAGGCACTAGATGGCTAAACTCCCAGGAACAAGGGAGTCTGGATCTTGAGCATAAATTTCCTCGGAGAAGGACTTTGAAGTTTGTTGCAATCTGTGAAATTCTAGTAACGGTCTAAATTTGCTCCTCGGCATCTGGTAGAGATAATTGCGACAAATGACGTGGACACGTCTGTTTGTTTGTGTGTTCACTCATTCATTAATTTGAGAGAGTTTCGTTGAAGGCCTCCCACATAGAAGGAAATGGTCTCAGCACTGCAAGAAATAGAGATAAGACAGTCCTCGCGCTCAAAGACCTTATTCTGTATTTGGGAGGGCAGGGTCCACAGGTACCCAGCGGGAAGAGGCATTACACTGAGATAAACATCGTAAGCTGTATCCGATCAAGAGGTGAAAACATGGGCGACGGCGTGTTTGGGGGTGCTGATCTAATGGCAGGACTTATAAAAAGGGTTCGCATTACAGCTAGAGAATATGTTGGCCAATCCCATATTTGAAAAGGCCAGGAGGGTCTTCAAAGCAAAGGCTTCACATGAATAAAAGCATGAAGGCG
>NW_011890813.1:0-2150 GCF_000151845.1 Pteropus vampyrus
CGACTAACAGAATGGAAGGGTTGCAGAGCACAGGAGGATTTGGGGGAGCAGACCACGATTAGCAATATTACCAAGAACTTGGCACTTCTGAGATGTTTTTTTTTTAACTTTCACAGAATATTAATTGAGCTACAGTTTTCCCAGACACAACAATTCCCTCAAGTCTGAATCTTCCCTTCTAGATTCGTAGACTCTGTCGAGACATTTTGTCAAGTCTCCAGATTTTAAATTATTTTTCGAGGCCAAACTGTCGCTTGTCACAAAAGGAACGTGCTCTTGATTCTAAGAGGAAAAGCCCCATGTTCTAGTGTCACTCGTAAAGAGGGCATTGATAGTGGAGGTGCCTGACTTCAAAAGGAAATGACTCCACCTCATTAAAAAATGGGCAAAGGATTGAATAGAGATCTTTCCAAAGAAAATATAGAAGGACCAATAAACCTGAAAAGATGTTTAACGTCATTAGCCATCAGGGAAATGTGAATTAAACCTACAATGAGCTGCCATTGCACATCTACGAGGATGGCTATAATCAAAAAGTCAGATAATAGCAAGTATTGTCGAGGATGTCAAGAAAACGGAGCCCTCCTACATGGCTGGCGGGATTGGAAAATGGCGCGGCCCCTTCGGAAAACAACCTGGCATCTCCTTAAAAGGTTAAACATGGCGTTATCATGTGTCCTAGAAATTCCACTTGTAGGCATATATCCAAGAGAATTGAAAACATACTTCTACACAAAAACTTATACACATGTTTATAGCAGCATCAGTCACGATAGCCAACAAGTGGAAATAACCCAAATGTCCATCAACTAAATAATGGCTTAAAAATGTGGTATGTCCATACAATGGAATGTTATTCGGCGATAAAAAGTACTGACATGTCCTAGGACATGAATGAACCTTGCAAATATTATGCTAGGTGAAAGAAGCCAGTTGCAAAAGACCACATATTGCATGATTTTATTTATATAAAATGTTCAGAATAGGTAAACCCGTAGACATGGAAAATAGATCAGTGATTGCTGGGGAAGAGGAGGTGAAGAGGAAGCAAGAGGAAGGGGGAAAATGGGGAGCGACTTTTAATGGGTGAGGCATTTCATCGGGGTGATTAGAATGTTCTAGAATGATCGATTATGGCGATGGTGTTAGAATTCTGCGAGCATTCTAAAAACCACTGAATTATATATGTAAGTAGGTAAATTATGGGGCATTGAATCGTATGTCTATAAAGTTACAATTTTAAAAAGGGAATGAAAAAGAAGTGAAGGGACCTTTGAACTCATTGCCGAGGACCGAGTGACAGTCACCAAGGCAAAGGAAGAAGAGCAGAGCCTTCCAGAAGCAGCCTGTGCAAAGTCCCTGTGACCGGAGAGAGCATGACAAGTGCAGGCTTCTGCAAGGAGAACGATGGGGCTGACACTGAGCAGAAAGCGGTGGACGGAAACGAGCGAGAGAAGGGTGGA
Organism: Pteropus vampyrus; assembly: GCF_000151845.1. Classification (NCBI taxonomy): domain Eukaryota; kingdom Metazoa; phylum Chordata; class Mammalia; order Chiroptera; family Pteropodidae; genus Pteropus; species Pteropus vampyrus. The sequence continues at coordinate 1,464 of NW_011890813.1, forward strand.
CAGCAGGTCGCGGCAAGATTCTGGAGGGTCCTGCAGGCCAAGGAAAGGAGTTTTGTCTTTCTCCTCAGAGCCCAGAAAGCTGTTATAAGAAACGGCTGCCGTGGAGAACAGATTGGACAGAAGACGGAGAGCAAAGTGATGGACCCCTGGTAGACCGTGGAGCAGTTCAGGTGACAACGATGACAAGTCGCACCCAGGAGTGATCACAGGTACCCTGAGGATCAAGCCCATCAGCCATCATCGTCTTCATTTGACACGTTGAGAAGTTAAGAAATCAAGTGGCTTTGGGCGCGGTCATTCAGTAAATTCCGTAATGGAGGTGGGTGTCTCCATTTTTACACTTAATGAAAACAGGAAATCTGGTTCCCCATCCCCCCCAAAAAACAGATCTCCTCTCAGTACCAAGTTGGCACTTGTTTGGCTCCTTCCTCCTCAGAGCACAGGGAATTACGGACCTCCTCCCGGGTTTGCCGAAAGTAAATGGAACAATGCCGAACGCTGGAGCAGGAGCCCAGGAGATACAGAGTCTTCCTAGGAATCCCAGCTCCCCTGCTGATTCACGGTGGCCTGAGGCTTAAGCTCTGGAGCCTCAGGCTCCCATCCAGAAAAAGGGTGATAAGATTAGTGCTTAGTTCAGGAGATTGTCGAGAGAATTAAGTTATAAAAAAAAAATCCCCATAAAGAGCT
>NW_011890813.1:9135-9488 GCF_000151845.1 Pteropus vampyrus
GTGGCCGCAGCTTCCCCTCTGATAAATGTGAAGATTCCAGGTGGAACTGAGGGCAGCTTAGCCAGGCCGGAAGAACCGCACAGGGACGTGCAGTTTAATACCACGAGGCAGGACTGACAGATCCCGGTGACCACTGGGCAATGCTGGGACAGTGGGCTTGAGGACGTGAAGCCCGGACTAATAGTCATGGGACCAACGCTATGAGACAAGCACTGTGTGACCTGGTCATCTTTTTTTTTTTTTAAGTCTCACACGACTCTGATGCCATTTTGCGACAAAGAAACTGAGTCTCAAACCAATTATATCGTTTATCTGAGCATTTGGCACAGCTACTAAGTAGAACAGCCAGCATT
>NW_011890813.1:10028-12424 GCF_000151845.1 Pteropus vampyrus
ATGGAAAGAGATGCAGTCAGACCTGGGCTTGGATTCAGGCTCAGTCACCTTCCAGCTGCGTGGCCTTTGGCAAGTTATTGAACCTCTCTGAGCCTCAATTTCCTCATCTACCAAATGAGGATAGTGATGCTTAACATACAGGGTGATTGGGGATGTAGAGAAAATAATTGTACCTCCTTACTGGGATCACAAAGCCTTGGCTATTGGGTCCTGCTGACCGCCATGCCCCGATACCCCACCCCGACGCCAGGTACTCTGGCCTTTAATCATTTGTATTCAGTTACTCAAATTTGTCCTTCCTGCTCAAAGTTTTTCCCATATCCTGCCTCTTCTGCCTGTACCCTGCCAAAAACATAGACCCTCCTAGTCTTTCCTCCACCAAACACACACACGTGTGTGAACACATGCACGTGTACGCAGGACTTACACAGGTACCCGGTTAGTCCCTAAATTCATTAGACAACAGCTCGCCTTCCCAGGGCATCCTTCCTACAGTTATTTCCGCTGGCGTGGATTCACGCCCTTGCCGAATCGGGGCACTGCCTGCTCCCTGGGATTTGTCCACAGGTAAGAACCACATCTGCATCCGCTCTCCACTGCAGATTGCCCAGGTGGGAATCCTGGCTCCACTCCTTCCTGTCTGTGTAAACTTGAGCGATGATTTCACCTGCAAGAAACAGAAAACCTGACTGCAGGCGCTCAAACGGAAGGACTTACTTTTCCATCCCTCGTGAGGATTCAGAAGGTGGGCAGTGACCGGCAGGGTTCCATGTCTCCTTCACGTCAGGGCCAGCGTCCTGCGGTCCTCCAGATCCTCCCCTCGACTGCTGTTTCTGTTAAAAGTTTAGTGCTCAGCGCCCGGCGTCATGTTTACATCCGGCCAGGAAGAAGGAAAGAGGGGGATATAAAAGGATCCATCCTCTCTTGTCAGGAGAGCAACTGCAGATTTCTGTTGGTGTCTGATTGGGCAGAACGGTAACAGTTTGGAAGAGCCACCTGCAGTGCTGCGGGGCTCAGGGGACTCCCACCCACCGCGGTGTCCCACCATTGACCTGGTGACAACTGCTGTTCTCACGCCGTATACCCTCCAGGATCACCGTCAACACACCAGTCCCCTGTCCCCCATCATTACCTTCCACTCTGTCTCCTTTCTTTCCCTATTACTGATTATAAAACAAGTAATAAGAGGAATGGCTTTCAATGGGCTTAAAATTTACATTAAAAATGTAAGTCTGGTACAAACTTAAGACTTTATTAGGAGTAACCAATTATCAGAGACACCTCAAAGGGCTGTGACATTGAGGTTGGCAATTGCTGCTCGGTAGAGCAGGTCGAAATGGTCAGCACATGGGAGAAACTAATTTAAAATAGGTTCCATTGGTTCTGGTTTCAAGGGGGCCATCCTAAATAGACTTCCCCGTAAATTGTCCAAAAGCCAACCCCAATGCCGCAATGCCCGCATTACTCATTGAATCACCTTCATGCTCAAGACGGCTTGTGTATAAAAACTCGTCAGACCGTGCCAAAAATGGAAGATAGTCCTTTGATTTATATTTAAGGGAATGTAGTTCTTTTTCTTTGCGAGTCTAGATTTATGAACTATCCTCCCTCCCCCAACACACATAATTTTAATGTTCTTTTGTTATCTATCTCTGTATGTTCTCCATTTCTCTTATTTTTGTTTAATTACCTTGCGGATTATTTTTACTTTGCCTACTAAAAACTTTGGAAAGAAATCAAAGCACGCCTGGCACACGAAGGCCACGGTATCTGCTTGCCATTCTCCCTCTGTACAGGTCTCCAAATCTTTGGAAGTAGGTGGAGGCAGGGGTCAAGATCCCCCTTGCTTTATTGAACTTGAATGGGGGTTCTCAGCCATGACAGGAGGTGTAGAGCATGTAACTGGTTACTAGTAGTAGAGTTTACAAGTGGTTTACTCTTTTCCATTTTAATGAGCTGGAGCAAATTCAAGGTTTTCCTACCATTCTTGGCCCCTGCACTCCAGCTTGCTTTCTCCAGAGGGAGGGCAGGGATGGTGGTCTGGCCGTGAGCAGGATACTAGGCATGAGCAAAACCGTGTGTCACCTGTGCCAAAAGGAGAGCGAGTGCTATTGTTGACGTGAGTGAATAGTTACGGACGGTTGTAAAGTATCCATTCGGGAACTGTTTATTGGGCTGCTATTATGTGCCAAGCACAGTCTTCATTTTAGGGCACACAACAGGGAAAACACAAACATGATCCCTGTTTCATAGGCTTACAACCATGTGGAAGGAACAGACAAGAAATGAGACAAATAGAGAAAATTATTAGACTGTGAGGAAGCACTGCATTCCATCAGTCAATGCTGAAATAATGCTGCATAACAAATCACTCCAGAAGCCCAGGGCCTTGCATC
>NW_011890813.1:12474-12779 GCF_000151845.1 Pteropus vampyrus
AAATTATTAGACTGTGAGGAAGCACTGCATTCCATCAGTCAATGCTGAAATAATGCTGCATAACAAATCACTCCAGAAGCCCAGGGCCTTGCATCGGCAGGCATTTATTTCTCATTTACGGTCTACAGAGCAGCTGTGGTCCTTTTGGTTTCAGTTGGGCTTGGCCTCCGGCGACAGATCAAGTTCAGGTTTGCATCCTGTGTCCCTCAACCTCTTTGGCCCAGCGGCACCCGGATGAGTTCTTTTCATGGTGAATAGCAGTTCAAGAGGGCAGAGCCGGCTGTCTGAACACATTTAAAGCTTCT
>NW_011890814.1:0-1017 GCF_000151845.1 Pteropus vampyrus
TGGGTTAGGGTTAGTTATACAGTAAAGGTTTGTGTTAGGATTAGCTGTAGGGTAAGGGTGTAGTGTTAGGGTTATTTTTAGTTTAAAATTTAGTTTTGGAGTTATTGTTTGTGTTAGGGTTAGATTTACGGTTAGGATTAGCTTTAGTTTTAGCGTTAGGATCTGCTTTAGGTTTAATGTTAGGAATACGGTTAGAGTTAGGGTTTGTTTTATAGTTAAAGATAGGGTTAGGCTTAGGGTTAGAATTAACTTTCGTTTTAAGGTTAGGTTCAATGTTAGGGTTTGCCTTCGGGTTAGGGTTTGGTTTAGGGTTAGGTTTAGGTTAGGGTTTAGATTAGGGTTAGGTTTAGGTTAAAGTTAGAGTTAGGGTTTGGCAATGTTAGTGTGGGGATTAGCACTAGTTTTAGGGTTAGGGTTAGGGAAATATGTACGGGTTGGGATTAGTATTGAGGTTAGTGTGAAATTTAAGATTTGGGTTAGGGATAGGATTATGGCATGTTTTTGGCTTAAAGTCAGTGTTAGGGTTATGTTAGGGTAAGGGGTTAGTGTTAGGTTAGTGTACGTGTAAAATATTGGGTTAGGGTTAGTATTAGGGTTAGCACTAAAATTAGGTTTAGGATTACCATTAGTTTTAGATTTTGAGTTAGTGTAGATTAGAGTTATTCTTAGGGAAAGGGTTAGTGTTAGTTAGGATTAGCTGTACTTTATGGTTAGGGTTAGGGGAGGAATATAGGGTTAGTGTTATTGTTAGTGTAAAATGTAGGGTTAGGGTTAGTTTTAGGGTTAGGGTTATGTTCAGGGTAAGATGTAAGAGTTAGGATTAATTTTAGGGTTAAAGTTATGGTTAGGCAAATGTTGGGGTTAGGTTTAGAGTTAAGGTTAGATTTAGCATCAGATTACATTTTGCTTAGGGTTAGGTTTATGGTTAGTGTTAGAGTTATGGTTAGATTAAGGTTAGAGTTGGTGTTAGGATTAGGGTTAGTGTTAGAGTTAGGGTTACCTTTAAGTTGAGGGTTA
>NW_011890814.1:6372-9051 GCF_000151845.1 Pteropus vampyrus
AGTGTTAGGATTAGAGGTAGTTTTAATTTTATGATTAGGGTTAGGATAAGCTGTTAGTTTTAGAGTTATTGTTAGTGTAAAATTTAGGGTTAGGTTTAGAATTATTGTTAGGATAAGCTTGAATGTTAACTTTACAATCAGGGTTAGGCTTAGTGTTAGGTTTAGGTTTAGAATTATGATTAACATTAGCTTGAATTTTAGGGTTAGGTTCAGGTTTCAAGTTCGTGTTAGGATTAGGGTTAGGATTAGGGTTCGTTTTAGACTTAACGGTAGATTTAGGTTTAGTTTTCAGATATGGTGTTAGCGTTGGGGTTATTGTTAGCTTAAAATTTGGGGTTAGGTTTAGGGTTACCCTTAGGCTTCGGTTTAGGTTTAGTTTAAATATAGGTTTCTCTTTACGGTTAGGGTTAGGGTTAGGTTTATGTTAGGGTTAGGGTTAGGGTTAGCTATAAGTTAGTGTTAGGGTTAATTTTAGGGTTGAAGTTATGGTTGAGGTTAGTTTTAGAGTTAAATTTATGATTAGGGTTAGTTTTAGGGTAAGAAGTTAGAGTCAAGTTTATTGTTAGTGTAAATTTTAAGGTTAGGATTAGTGTTAGGGTTAGGTCTTGCTTTATTTTTAGGGTTAGGATCAGAATTAGGCTTAGGTTTAATGTTACGATTAGGGTTTAGTGTTTGGGATAGGGTTAGGTTTAAGGTAATGGGTTAGGGTTAGATTTAGGCTTTGGATTAGGGGTTAGGTTTAGGATTATGGTTAGAATTAGGGGTAAGTTATGGGTTAAGTTTAGGGCTACTGATAGGGTTAGGGTTAGCTTTAGGTTTAGTGTTAAGGTTAGGATTAGGGTTAGTTTTACAGTTAAAGTGATGCTTAGGATTAAGTTTGGGTAAGGATTAAGTGATTAAAGTGATGCTTAGGATTAAGTTTGGGTATTATTCCTGTAAAATTTAGAGTTAGGTTTAGTCTTGTGGTTAGGTTTAATGTCAGGGTTACTTTTAGTTTTAAATTTAGAGTTAGGATTAAGTTTAGTGTTAATGTTAGCATTAGTTTTAAGGGTAGAATCAGGATTAGGAATACGTTTAAGGTTAATGTTGGGGTTAGTGTTAGGGATTGGGTTAGTGTTAAGATAAGTGGTAAGGGATAGGGTGTGGTTTTGGGTTAGGGTTTAGGGTTAGGTTTAAGTTGAGGGATAACGTTTGTGTTAGAATTAGGGTTACTCTTAGGGTTAGGGTTAGCTTTAGATTTGGTGTTAAGGTTAGTGTTATGGTTAGTTTTACAGTTAAAGTTATGGTTATGATTAGGTTTAAGAGTTAGGGTTAGCTTTAGATTCAGGGTTAGGGTTAGCATAAGATGTTAGATTACTCTTAGGGTTAGGGTTAGCTTTAGATTTGGTGTTAAGGTTAGTGTTATGGTTAGTTTTACAGTTAAAGTTATGGTTATGATTAGGTTTAAGGTAAGGGGTAAGGTTTTGGGTTATTATTAGTGTAAAATTTAGAGATATTTTTAGTGTTAGTGTTACGGTTCGAATTAGAGTTACGATTATCTTTAGTTTTAGGTAAGAGTTAAGGTTAGGATTTGGATTAGGGTTAGGTTTAGTGTTAGGGTTAGGGTTAGAGTGAGGGTAACAAGTTAGATTTAGAATTTGTGTTAGGGTTAAGTTTAAGGATAGGGTTAGGTTAGGGTTCGGGTTACAGTTAGGTAGAGTTAGGTTTAGCTTATGGTTAGGTTTATAGTTCGGGTTAGGATTAGGTTTAGGTTAGAGTTACTATTAGGTTTAAGGTTAGTGTTAGAGTTAGGGTTAGCTTTAGATTCAGGGTTAGGGTTAGCATAAGATGTTAGATTTAGTGTAAGGGGTTAGTGTTAGCGTAATTGATAGTGTAAAATTTAGTGTTAGGGTTATTTTTAGGGTTACAGTTACAATTAGGATTAGGATAAGCTTTAGTTTTAGGGTTAGGATCAGTTTTAGTGTTAGGGTTACTGTAAGAGTTTAGAGTTAGGATTTGTGTTAGGGTTAGGGTTAGCATTACGGTTAATTTAGAATTGCATTACCATCACGCTTCAGGTTATGTTTAATTTAGGGGTAGATATATTTTTAGGGTTAGGGTTATGTTTAAGTTAGGGATAGGGTTACAGTTAGAATTAGTGTTATGTTTAGCGTTAGCTTAAGTTTTAGGGTAGTATAACTGTAAGATTTAGTGTTAGGATTAGGGTAAGAGGTTAGACAAAGCATTTGTATTGGGGTTAATTTTAGTGTTAGGGTTAGGTTAGGCGTAGATGTATCTTAAGGGTTAGGGTGACGGTTAGGTTTACGGTTAGCATTAAGTTTAGGATTTGGTTTGGGATAGTGTTAACTTTAGGGTTTGGGTATGGTTCTTTTGAGGGGTAGATTTATGGTTTGGGTTAGGATTAAGATTATGTTTATGTTAGGGTTAGTGTTAGAGTTAGGCTTAGATTTAGGTTTAGATTTATGGTTAGGATAAGGGGTTAGGGTTAGGGTTATTTTTAGTATAAAATTTCTGGTTGGGGTTAGAATTAGGGCTAGGAATAGCTTTAGTTTTAGTATTAGGATCAGCGTTAGGGTTAATGTTAGGGTTAAGGTTACGGTTAGGGTTCATTTTAGTGTTAAAGTTAAGGTTAGGGTTAGGTTAGGGTAAGAGGTTAGTGTTAGGTTTAATGTAAGTTTA
>NW_011890814.1:10994-12900 GCF_000151845.1 Pteropus vampyrus
GTAGGCTTAATTTTAATGTTAACATTTGTGTTATGGGTAGTTTTAGTGTTAAATTTAGGGATATATTTAGGCATAGGGGTAGGGTTAGTGTTCGGGTTTGGTTTAGGTTTAGTTTAGAGTTAAAGTAAGGGTTAAGGTTTGTTTTGGGCTAGGTTTAGCTTTATGGTTTGGTTTCAGTTTACACCTATGATTAGTGTTAGACTTATTTTAAGATATTAGAGTTAAGATTAGTATTAGGCTTAGGGTTAGGGTTAGTGTAAGGCTTTAGGTTAGGGTTATTTTGATTTATAATTTAGAGTTAGAATTATTGTTATTGTTAGTGTTTGAATTTGGAGTAGGATTAGCTTTAGTTTTAGAGTTAGTTTCAGAGTTTATGTTAGAATTAGTGTTAGTTTTAGTTTGGAGTTAGGGTTTGAGTAGGTTTAGGTTTAAGGTTATGGTTACGGTTTGGTTTAGGAGTTCATGTTGACATTAGGGTTATTGTTTGGGTTAGGATTAGGGTTTGGTTAGGGTTAGGGTTAGGGTTAGTGTTATGCTTTAGGGTTAGGATCAGTGTTAGTGTTAGCAATAGAGTGTGGTGAAGGGGTCAAGATTAGAGTTAGTGTTATGGTTAAGGTTAGGATTAGGGTTCGATTAAGTGTTAGGGTTAGTTTTAGGGTTAGAGTAGGTTTAGTGTTCGGGATAGGGTAAGTGTTAGTCTTAGGGTTAGGTTTAGGGTTAGGTTTAGCGTTAATCTTTGGGTTTGGGTTGCACTTATATTTAGGATTAGGGTTAGAGTAAGAGGTTAGATTTAGGATTAGTGATAGGGTTAGGATTCGGGTTAGAATTTCTTCAGGGTTAGGTTTAGGGGTAGTTTTAGGTCAGGGTTAGGGTTAGGGTTTGGTTTACTGTTAGGTTTAAGGCTAGCATTAGTTTTCGGGTTAGTTTTATGATATGGGTTTAGAGTTAGGTTTATTCTTAGTGTAAAATTGATGGTCAGGGTTAGAATTAGGGTTAGGATTAACTTGACATTTAGGGTTAGGTTCAATTTTAGGGTTAGTTTTAGGGTCATGTTTAAGGTTTGGGATTAATTTAGAATTAGGGTTAGAGTTTGAATGAATTCTATCGTTAAATTAGGATTAGGGTTAGATTTTGGTTCTGATTAGGATTAGGGTTAAGGTTTAAGATTAGATTTAGGTAGAGTTAGGGTTAGGTTTAGGTTTAGGATTACTGTCATGGTTAAGATTATCATTAGATTTAAGATTAGTGTTAGGGTATGGGATTAGTGTTAGGGTTATACTTAGAGTAAAATTTAGGGTTAGGTTTAGAATTAGTATTAGGCTTAGCTTTTGATTTTTGTTTTGGTTCTGAGTTAGGGTTACTGTTAGGGTTTCATTTAAGCTTTGAGTTAGATTCAGGATTTGGGTTAGATTTCGAGTTAGTTTAGAATTAAAATTGGTTTTGGTTTAGGTTTGGGGTCAAGAGTTAAGGTTAGTGTTATTTGGTGTAAAACGTAGGGTTAGGGTTATGGTTGGGTTTAGGTTTACAGTTATGGTTTTGGTTAGATTACAGTTATGTTTAGGGTTAGGGTGTGCATAAGACAGAGTTAGGATTAGTGTTAGGGTTAGTATTATGGTTAGGATCAGTTTAGGATTTGGGTTAGAGTTATGTTTATCTTCCGGGTTATGGTTAGGGTAAGAGTTTAGAGTTAGCATTAGTGTTAGGCTTAGGGTTAGAGTTAGGGTTAGGGTTAGGGTTAAGGTTTGCTTTAGGGTTAGTTTTAGGGTTACTTTTAGGGTTAAGTTTAGCATTACGTTTAGGGTTAGGATTAACATATGGGGTCAGGTTTAGGGTTAATCTTAGTGTAAAATTAATGTTAGGTTTAGAATTAGTTTTAGGATTAGCTTTAGATTTAGGGTTAGCATCT
>NW_011890815.1:0-1916 GCF_000151845.1 Pteropus vampyrus
CCAAATTGGGGGCACGTGGGTGAAAACTCAGCTGTTTCAATGAAACATTATTCCCAGTAGAGCTAAATCATTGTTTTCTGATAAAACTTGTAACTTTCTATAAAACTTTAAAAATCAAAATGTGAAAAAATAATTTCTTACTCAAGCTAAAATAATAAACAGTGGCTCATATATTAAAAATTTAAATTCACTTTCAATTTTACGGTTTGCTCTAATTTCATTTCAGAAGCAGGGAGGGTCCAGTGACCCCGGAAGAAATTTCACAGCGCACATCAAATGCACCACGGCGTCTGCAGGGCCTTAACATTGTAAGGTTTGGGAAGCCCGTCTTGCTGAAATCTCAGAGAAGAGTCAAATGAGGCATCTTTTCAGGTTCTTTTCCGTTCCCTGCTTTTCTGTTCCCTGAAGTGTCTTTGCTTGTTTGGAGTCCTGGGTGGCTGGTCGTGCAGTCACACTGGGGTGCAGAGGGTCTGTGGGCAGACCCCTGCAGAGAATGACTGCTGGGGGCTCTGAGGAGTGGCCCTGGTGGAGATCCTGTCCTCAGTCGACCCAGCCAGGTGGGAGCCTCACTGGATACACGTCCCGCCTTCCCACCTGCCTCCCCACGACAACCCCCAGCTGCTCGGCCCTTTGTTCTGCTGCTATTTCTCTCCCCTCCTCCCCCACAGCAGTGGGTCTGCTTAGGGGATGAGGGGTGTCCATGGCCAGTGACACCCATAGCTCGTGGAGGATTCTCCACCCAGTTCGTGTCCTTAGGGACACCCTTCACAGTCCCCTCCATGGATGCTCCCCCAGATGCTTAGCCTCCCCTCACCGCCAGCCTGGCGGCTTCCCTCAGACGCAAGGCACAGGCCAGGGGGCCAGCTCCTAAGGCCTTCTGCTGGGACAGCCATCCGCGCCACCCTGGTTGATGAGTTTTCATTTTCTGGGGCCTGTGAGCCAGGTCCAGCCAGACAGCAGGAAAGAGGATGCGGCACAGTCTCGGCCTTACTCCTGCCCTGACCCCTGTCCTCCCAGCTTTCCACCTCTTTCTGCATGCCCTCCCTCCCCTCCCCCTCCTCCCCCCACTGCTTTCTTCCTTGTCTCCCCTTTTCTCCTCCTCCCCTCCCTCCCTATCCCTCCCCTTCCTCCTCCTCCCCATCTCTCTCTCCTTCCTTCCTTCCTTCTTCCTCTCAGACACCACGTTTCCATCCCTGACCTGCTCCAGGACCCAGAGTCTGAAGAGGCCGGAGAGCTCAGGCCTCACATCAGACACTCCCCAGGCCCCCTCCTGACTCCCAGAATCCCAGGACTGCTTTCCTGGCTTTGGTGAAATGCTGACCACTTACTCCGACCTTTACAACACCCCACCCCCAGCGGGCCCCAGCCAGAGAGCGAGCCACCATCTCCCTGGACCCCCTTCCCTGTTGTCCCCAAGGAGGGCACAGGCCCTCTCTCTGAGGCAGGACCCATAGACCGTGAAGTGGCGGGTATGTGTCTTAGCCCCTGGTGTCTGCTTCAAGTCTGGGGGTACCTCCTCAGCTCCCTCCCTGCTACTGAGGACACCCTCTGATCACCCCACAGTGCCTCTCTCCAGGGCAGGTGGGCCCCAGGCCAGGATGGTGGCCTGGCCATCTTCCCAGTGACTATTGGTATTTCTGAGCCCCCCAGGCCAGGGGTCCTCCTTCCCAACACAAGGATGTCCCCCTAGGGTGTTCTGTCACATTGATTGTTCCAAGAATTGTTGCCAGGAAAAAAATTTCCCTGAAAAATTGGTATATTTTCTCTTAGTGACCAATAAGAGCTGCTGCCTCTGTTTTTCCTCCTTTACCAGGAAGTTCAGAGCCTCACCAGTGCCCACTGCTGATGCAATCACCCGCTCTTCTTCTGTTCCCTTCCTACTGACACTGTCCAGGTATGCTCTTGTGTTCTCGTGT
>NW_011890815.1:4966-5363 GCF_000151845.1 Pteropus vampyrus
TCTGAAACGGCCTTTTAAGTAAACACAGGTGTAGGGGTTCGTGTGCACTCGTTTACTGAGCATGGGCTCTCTCCACCCAGGCCCCATCAGTAGCCGGAGAGATTTGAAAGGGTCAAGAGGTCACCCGGCATGAGTTCGCTGCCTGCCGTCCCCACTCCCGAGAGAAGTCCACTCACAAGATGGGCTGAGGGCTGGCTCCTGCCCTTCTTGGCCAGCATCCTCCGGGACACGTCTGCTCTTACTCCTTTGGTCGCCCCCGAATTCCCTCAGGTCCTTGCAGAGGCCAGAACCTCGCCTGCTCGGTCCTTTGCTGCAGCTGGGCCTCGTCTAGCTCCACCACGGCCTGTGTCAGGGCTTGCAGAGGGACAGAACCAGCAGGGCACATGTGGTAGAGTGA
>NW_011890815.1:5413-5875 GCF_000151845.1 Pteropus vampyrus
GAGACTCGGGGCTGGTGGGGTGAGTCCTGGTCTGAGTTTAAGGCCAGATCTGGAAGCCACTTCTGGGGCGGGAGAGGAGGGACGACTCAGAGCAGCGACGGCGAATTCATTGTCCTCTGCCCTTTAGCTCAGTTTGGGTGCCCAGCCAGGTACCTGAGGACCACCACACTGGCGGGGCCACGGGCTGCGCTGAGCCCACCCAAACTGAATCCCTTCTGGATGCGCCCCGACAGACATACCAGGGATGATGATATGCCGGCTTCCTAGGTGTCCCATCGCCCAGGCAAGCTGACGCATAAAACGAACACCCACAGCCCGTCTGCTCCTCTACCCTTCCCAGCGCGGCTGGGTGTCTTCTCCATGCCCTCCACCCACTGCATCACTGCGAGTCTTCCCGCCGGGCAGAGACCACATCAGCTTGAGCCACTGACGTGCTCCTCTTGCCCTAACAGAGCCTGGTGA
>NW_011890815.1:6650-8366 GCF_000151845.1 Pteropus vampyrus
GTCCTTTGCTGCAGCTGGGCCTCGTCTAGCTCCACCACGGCCTGTGTCAGGGCTTGCAGAGGGACAGAACCAGCAGGGCACATGTGGTAGAGTGAGAGGTTCACAGGGTCACAAGAAGTCCTATGATCTGCTGACAGGGACAGGGGTGCTGAGGGGAGCAGAGCCCAGCTTGTGTCCTGGGCCTGAGACTCAGGGCTGGTGGGGTGAGTCCTGGTCTGAGTTTAAGGCCAGATCTGGAAGCCACTTCTGGGGCGGGAGAGGAGGGACGACTCAGAGCAGTGACGGCGAATTCATTGTCCTCTGCCCTTTAGCTCAGTTTGGGTGCCCAGCCAGGTAGCTGAGGACCACCACACTGGCGGGGCCACGGGCTGCCCTGAGCCCACCCAAACTGAATCCCTTCTGGATGCGCCCCGACAGACATACCAGGGATGATGATATGTCGGCTTCCTGGGTGTCCCATCGCCCAGGCAAGCTGACGCATAAAACGAACGCCCACAGCCCGTCTGCTCCTCTACCCTTCCCAGCGCGGCTGGGTGTCTTCTCCATGCCCCCCACCCACTGCATCACTGCGAGTCTTCCCGCCGGGCAGAGACCACATCAGCTTGAGCCACTGACGTGCTCCTCTTACCCTAACAGAGCCTGGTGACAACGGAGCCCCAGAGTGCTCAGCGCAGGAGAAAATCCTGCACAGGGCTTCCATAAGGTCACACAGCAGGTTAAAAGCAGAAGGAGGCTGAGAACTGTGGGCTTCTGACAGCTGTGCTCAGGTGTGGAAAAGATAAGCCTTCCATGCGCTGAAACCTGGCCCCAGTTGGCTGTCGCCCCCACCCCCAACAGCTTCCGCACAGAGAATGCCCCCTGGGTAACCTCGGGGCTAGGCCGGAGCAGAGTCCAGGTCTCGGGTGTGTGTGTCCTGTGGAGCTCTGCTGAGTGGGCCTGGAACGTTCTAATCTTGCCAAGTGGGCACCTGGGAGGCCTGATGCTTCAGGCTGCTGGCTACTGCATCCTCCACAGGGAGGTCCCTCTGTGCCCTATGGGCTTCATAGGAGAGAGATTGTCATTGCAGATGGTGGCACAGCAGGTTAGGGATGTGGCGTCCACAGAAGGGCATAAGCAAGACTAGAAAATGAGTCTGTAACAGAAAAATACCTCTGGGCAACTACAGATTACAAAGTGTGCACCCTGCAAGGCCTTGGGCCTTCGGCATGGGCATCTCACAAAAACCTTGGCAGGAGCCCATCCGAGGGCAGCCAGGCAGAGAGGTGGGAGCACGCCAGCCAGGCCTTGCCGAGCACACCAAGCCAGAGCTGGGCGCGCGCAGGCTGAGCTCACACCCAGGAACAAGGCAGGTTTTTCAAGAATGGGCAGCCCTACATGCCCTGTTTTGCGGGATGACCCTTACATGTTAGAAAAAAGCAAAAGGAGGTGACTTGGCACATAGCCAAGGGGATGCCTGGGGTGATCTGGAGCGGGGGTGGGGAGCGCCAACTGCCCACTCTGAGCTGTCCCGACATCTGGGAAGGAGGGGGCTATGAGGTCGGAACGGCAGCTTGTTGCGCCTTCACTCTCTCACCTGGACACGGCCTGTGAGGACTGAGGGAGCGAGTGCCGTCACGATCCTGGGCGTGCTCCTCGGACGCCGGCCATGGCCACCGGCGCCAGCTCTGCCGGGGCATCCAGGCATCCAAGCGCTGCTCTCTTGCCTTTGGTCGCTTG
>NW_011890816.1:0-1919 GCF_000151845.1 Pteropus vampyrus
CAGTCACTGGAGACTGGCTTAGTAAGCCACGCGAACGGGGTGGTGGAGTGGAAGCCAGACTGTAAGAGCTGAGAGTGTGTGGTTGGCGATATGGTGGCAGAGACTGTTCTCCGAAGTGTGTTAGTTGAAGGGGGCGGTGGAAAAAGCAAAGCCTTGAGCAGACTTGCAGAGAAGAGACGATGGAAAGGTGGCAGATTCAAGGTCCAGAGAGGATGAATGCCGGGAAGAGTTCCCGGTGAGGATGGGGGAGGCAGAATGGGGAGAACAGATGGCAAGTCGGCCTTGGCAAGGAGAAGGGTCACCCCTTCCTCTCAGAGGAGAGGAGGGGGGTGGTCACGGGGCAGTTGGAATGTTTGAGGATGATGAAATTTGGAAGTGAGGAAGAGCAAGTCAAAGAAACACATCTTTTCAGCCAAGTAAGACAAAAGTCATCTTGGGATGGATGGACCTATGGGGTGGGGTGTGGGAAAGCATTGGGACAGTCACTTTGGGGACTGTGACTTTGTGAGCAAGAGATGGCCAATGGAAGGGTTAGATGGCTGAGGTTAGACGGTGGACCTTGTTGGTGTGTTTGGGTACAACCTTAGTCCCCACATTGGGGACTGATGAGGTCAGGAAGGTGGTGTGTCAGAGGGAACATGAAAGACAGTTGATGGGGGCAAATTTGGGGAGCGCTGGGAGGTCTTTCTCTATAGTGGCTGTAGCTACTTTTGTTTGGCACCTACTATGTGCCAGGCACCGTGGTAAGTGTTCTGTCATTTAACCCTCAACAGCTCCACGGAGTAGGTGCTACCCAATTTGCCCAAGGTCAGCTTGCCTGGGACTCCACCTGGGCTCTCTGATTGCAAAGCCAGGTTTACTCGTGTGATGATCGACAGCTGTTCTAGGGTCCCAGATAAAGAGTACTAGATTGTGAAATGCTCTGGGGGCATTTGTCCTCATAAAAACCTTGTTCTCCCATTTTATAGTTGGGGAAACAGGCACAGAGAGGTTGAGTAATTTGCCCAAAGTCTCATAGTGAGTGAAAAAGATTCAGGATTTGAATCTGGGCAGTCTGGTTTCAGAGCCAGTGGTCTAAATCAGCAGTCCTCAAATCATGGGTGACTTTCGCCCCCAGGGGGTGTCTGAGAATGTCTGAAGACATTTTCGATTGCCACATCTGGACCAGAGGGTGCTTTTGGCATTTACTGGGTAGAGGCCAAGGATACTGTCAGACCGTCTATGCACAGGACGCCACTGACCACAAAGCTATCCCCATCCAGTTGTGCTGGGTTTGAGAAGCCCTGGTCCAAATCCATGCAAAGCACTTGAGGAGAGTGTGATACATAGTAGGTGCTCAATCTATAGCAGCTGAAGAAGAGGAGGAAAAGTGATTTGGAGGCGTTGCAGAGAAGTGAATTCAACGGGGAGAAACAGTACATGTAAATGAATCCGTCAGTTGAGAGAATGCATGTGAGACTGTGTGTTTGGTGGGTATGAAGGGCAGGCTGCCCCGGGAGGGTGGGTGCAGATCAGACTGGTGGTAAGAGGAGGGCGGGGGCCAAAGCGAGGCAGCCATCGGTGCCGAATGCTAACCAGATGTCTCGCCTCTCTGTCCCCTTCCACCCCATGTCTGTTTCCCCACCTCTCTTGGCCTCTCTGCCCAGAAGGGGACAGCCGGAGGCTGAAGGGGGCCATCCAGAGGAGCACGGAGACGGGCCTGGCGGTGGAGATGCCCAGCCGGACGCTGCGCCAGGCCAGCCACGAGTCCATCGAGGACAGCATGAACAGCTACGGCTCGGAGGGCAAGTGAGTGTGGGGCCCGGCTGGTGGCCATCCTGGCTCTCGGTCTTTTCTGGTGTGGAGCAGGGGCTTCAGGCTGGGAGGGCATTGGCTCAGGGCTCCTGGGCCGTCCCATCTTCAGAAGGGAGGTGATGATG
>NW_011890816.1:5584-6926 GCF_000151845.1 Pteropus vampyrus
GAGTTCAAGTATTTATACTCCCACCCTCATCAGTTACTGGTTGACTCGCCTGCAGCACAGTGGGCTCTGGAGGCCAGAGGAATTCCTCGGGGACCGCAGGAACACATGTGCTGGCAGTTTGAAGTCAGCGTGACATGGCGAGGGTCAGTGGGTATGGAAGCGAGGAGACCAGCAGAGCCTGCTACCTTGTCTGGCTGCAGAGTGCCACCATCTCCGGGCTGCCCAGACAAGAAACCTGGGGTCCTCCCAGGTGGCTCCCTCTCTCTCACACTCCATATCCTTAGAGCCCATCTATGATTGGGCTCTGCCGTTTCATTTCCACCCATTTCTCCCCATCCCCACGCCCTTGGTGAGGCCTCTTATCACTCTTGCCCGGATACCTGCAATTTCTGTTTTTGGTCTAAACTCCATAGGATGTCACTCAGCACTTACTTTCTCTGACCTCTGCCAGCCTCTGCCAGTCCCCAGCCACGTGTCCCCGCTTCAGCACCCTGAACCTCTTACGCTTCCCTCTGTCTCACCTCTAGGCCTTTCATACGTTGCCCCCTCTACCTGGCACCCCCTTTTCTACCCGCTCTCCACCCTCTGACTCATCCCTCCTCCAGATCTCAGCTAAGAACTGGCACATAAGCTTTATCTCATGTGCCAGCGTCAGTTAATTGATAGTGGCTCCCTGGAGTGTGCTATGTTGAGAAAGATTCTGGAGCACAGTCCAGGCTTGGCATGAGTGTTCAGGTTGATTAGCAATGTCTGCCCTGGACGTGGGCAGGGGACATGGAACAGCATGGTCTGCGAGTCCTATGATTGTATCAGTCGCATTCACAGCCCCTTCTGCCCACCCCCTACCTCCACAGCACCCCCTACTCTACTGAAATTGTCATCTGTGTGTCTGTCTAGGCACTGGGTTAGGTGCCTGCCCAGCATGGGGCCTGGCCCTGGGTGATCCACTGCACATTTCAATGAATTAGGGGTCGGAACTTTGAATAGAGGCACACACACATTCCACTCTCCCTCCCCACCAGTCTCCATCAGGATCAGGGCCCACAGCTCTCAGAGGTGGCTGCCAGCACCCCTCTTGCCCTTTTCCTCGGCTCCTTGTTGTCCCAAGGTGTCTGGGACATCAGCATTCAGCTCCCTGGGTGTCTGGGTCACTGTGCCCACAGCCCTAGAAAGCAGAGTATGAGCTGATGGCAGGGCCACTGCACCCGGGCTCAGGGTCTCATTCTTGCTGAGGCTCTTTCCTAATCAGCAAAGGCCCAGGAGGCCAAGTGAGTATAGTCAGAATACTCTTTCTTTTCCCTGCTTCTGCTTTTAACAGAGTCATTGTGCCTGAAGGACAAAA
>NW_011890816.1:6976-8054 GCF_000151845.1 Pteropus vampyrus
TACATATGGGTCGGGCCGTTCTGTCTGTCAGTGAAGGTCCTCGGGCTCCAGGTTACACAGTACCAGCTAACAGTGGCTTCAGCCCTTGATGTTCAAGACGTGGTCCACAGCCCAGCGTCCTGGGAGCTTGGTAGAAGTACAGCATCTCAGGCTCGACTGTAGACTCCCTGAATCGGAATCTGTTTTAACAGGGTCCCTAGGTGGTTCACGTGCATGTTAAGGTTGAGTGGCCCCGATTTAGCAGTGATAATTGTCTAGAGCTAACACATATAGAGCACTGGCCGTGTGCAGGCATTGCCCTAAGTGCATTTACATATATTGACTTGTTTAATTCTTACAACAACCTGATGACGCTGGGAATGTTAATATCCCCATTTTACAGCCAAGAAAATGGAAGCCAAGAGAGGTGAATTAACTTGCCCAAGGTCACACAGCTAGTAAGTGGCTCCAAATGCTGGAATTCGAATTCAGACGTTTGGAGTCTGCCTTTAACCATTATATTTGACTCTCCCTCATTTAATGGCTGCATCTGTCAGGATTTCTGGTCCCCAAGTCCCTCCATCTTTTCCCTCTGTAGACCTCAGCATACCGGACTGATTCTGCTTTATCTCCTGAAGCTGGGGAAGGACTTTCTTTCCCTGAGCCCCTTTCTGCCTAATTGAAAATTGGGGTTCTGAATGTCAAGGTTGGAAGGGAACAACTGTGGGTTTGGCAAACAGCCAACCTCTGCTCCCCACCAGCAGGCCCATCTTCCCCAGACAAAGGGTAGGGGTTCAAGCACCCTGAAAAAGGGCCATGAGAACAGTACCTGCCTGGACCATCTGCTTTAGTTTTGGTTCCCCAGAACCAGACCCGAGACACGGATTTGAGTGCAGGTTGCTCACGGGAGGTAATTCCAGAAACCCAAGGCAGAGGAGCACATGGGGGGGGGGGGCAGGGACAGCATCCAGTTACGTGTGTGTCGAGAAGCCAGCTGCCACTGTGAGCATCCGGGGCTTCGTCCTGATGGGAGCCAGTGTGGGACATGCGTCTGAGAGTCATCCCCCAGGAGGCGAGGGAGTTCAAGTATTTATACTCC
>NW_011890816.1:10034-12072 GCF_000151845.1 Pteropus vampyrus
CCCCTCCCCCAACCCCAGATGGCCTGGGCTTGGTCTCAGGCATCCAGATTCTGCACTTCCTAACACATCTGGAATCAGAAGTGCCATGAAAATGCCATGAAGAGGGAGAAGAGGCTCTCCTTGGCTGGGCAGCAGAGACCAGCAGGCCAGGGGATTGCAATTCTTTATTCATTCAGCAAATACTGCATGCTAGGCCCTGTGCTAAGCGCCTTGCCTGTGTTATCTCATGGATTCTCCCCAGCAACTCAGCAGCAAGGTGATCACAATATATTCTCATTTTATATGTGGGAAACAGCAGCTCAGAGAGCTTATAAAAACCTACCCCAGGTTACTTAGCACTGGAACTCAAGGTCCGTATTGTGCCAAAGTCGTCTTAACCACTATATTTTCCCATTTTGGGGCTAGCTGGAGGGTTCGGCACTGAACTATTGTAGAGTTCCCACTGCACGGTCTACATAGTAGCACGTATATAGTACTTAACAGTTCAGCAAGCTCTTTCCTACCCCTTTGCAAATGGATCCAATGGGCACAGATTTTTAGTACATTTAACACTGGTACAGCACAGGCACCCACCAATGGAATGGCTGCGCACTGTTCATTAGGTAGGTGTGGTCTTATTTGCAGATAAGATTCAAGTGCAGAGACCACAGCAACTTGCCAGAGGTCATACAACAAGCGGTTGTCTAGCGAGAAGTAGAAGCATCTCTGACTACATCCTCTGTCTTTTGTCCTGCTCCTGGGAAGACCCCAAAGGGTAGCGGGGTGTCTGATGCAGTTGGTTCTCTGGCCAACAGGGACCTGCCACCTCTGTATTCTTCTTTCCTCCAGCCCCATGGAGGATGCGATAACACACCTAGGATTTCTGGGGTGTCTGCTTGGTTCCTTGGCAGCCAGCGAGGCACCCTGGGATGGGAAATCCGGCAGCCTCCCAGATATTATAAACAATTACTGCTAATTACCAGGCCTGCCAGTTCCCCATTGTCTGCTCACAGTCCCACCAGGAACCAAGGAGCAGACAATGACGACGTTGGAGGAAACTTTCAATTTCAGGCTGCAGAAGGCCGACTCTGTCTGGGAGGCTGTGCTCCTTTAGTGACTTGGGATTCAAGAGGCACCGCTATTTCTCGGGCTTTTGGAGACCAGACCCTCTTTACAGAATGGAGCTTGGACCCCTCCCGAGCCCTTCAGATGGCCAGGAGGGTGGGATGGAAACGAGCCGGGGCTGTGGAGGAAAGGCTGTGTCACCAGCCTTTGCAAGAGAGTCTAGTTCTTAGCCGTGGTGCTGTTAATTAAGGCTCTTTGGTTTTGCAAGAATGATGGTACACACTTCCGTCCCCAGATATTTAAATTATTTTTCGCGTACTTTCTCTATGATACTGTTGCATAATTGTTGAGAAAATAGATTCAGAAGCCCGACTGCTTGGATTCAAATACCACTCTGCTTCTGTCTTGATTTGGCCTCCTCTCGGGTACAGTGGGAACATATGTTCCCCTCTGGTGCCTGGAGGGGCAATAGAGCCTCAGACTCTCACAGGTTCACTTGACAAGACACCAGGCAGCCGTTTCTGCAAAGCATCGTGCCCTTTTCTCAGCTTCACCTAATAAAAGGATGGGCACAAGTCCCCTCTGCTTTCAGATTCCCAAGCCTAGCTGAGACTTCCTGTCATCCCTCAGCCCAGCCCAGCCCAGGGACCCAGACCTTCGTCGAGGATCCTCCAGCATCTCAGCTCCCTTCTGTCCCTGCCTGACATCTTCTGCCCTCCCAGGCTGGGGATTTTTTGTTTGTTTGGGGCCAGGAGAGCCTAATTTTGCACCTATCCTTCTAAGTCTGTTTCTTCTTGGATTTGAAGCTTAAAAGCCAAGAATCTGTCTTCTTCTCTGGCTACTGCCTGAGTGGGGAAAGGGTGGCAGGGGGTGGTAGAAAATCATGAAAATGAAAAGCGTGCAGGCTAAAGTGTCAAATTATTATCTTGCCAGCAACTCTGCTGATAACTTAAGTGAAAACAATTTTGGGGGACAGTGCTGGGATATCTCACGT
>NW_011890817.1:0-3599 GCF_000151845.1 Pteropus vampyrus
AAGGCCCGGGCTGTGTGCCCGGAAGCATGCTTTTGAGAACATTTGGTAAGAAAGTCTTCAATCTTTTGGTTCTAACTCAGCCAGTAGGCACATATTAATGCTGCTTGTTGCCAGAAATTTTTGGGGAAAAAATTCTACGACTGTATAAATGGATTAAAACGTATTTTAAGAGGGGACATTGCGGTTTGGGACATTGATTGTGGGGATGACTGTGCATGTGTGGGACAGGGGCCTGTGGGAGCACCCTAAAATATCAAGTCTGTAGAACAGAAAGGACATTTAAACAGGAAGTGTCCCTTTACTCCAGCACCGACGACGTGGAGATCGTGTCATGCGTTTAAGTGACAATAAAGGACACATCTTTGGAGACGTGTAGTTTTAATAAACAAGGCTTTATCGTCACAGCTCGGCTGATATTTACTGTTTGGCTGTGCGTGGGCGATGACCGTCTCTACTGACTGAAGACGCTCCGCAGTCGCGGGCCCTGCCCGCGTGTGTGTGTTTGTAAGAACACACGCGCATTCGCACGCCCGCGTATGTACTGTTTGCGGAACTGGGAGTCGTGACTGCTCCCAGTCCACGACCACTCAGTCGCCGAGTGTGGACAGCTGTGTTTTCTTACGATGACAGTCACCCCCAACTCCTTGACTAAGAGTTTCTTCGTCTGTGACATGTGTCTTGTTTCCCGCTGCCCGTGACCACGGTGGCTGCTCGGGCCCCGGGCCTTTCTGTGTTCACGGCCCCTCGTCAAGCTCTTCTTTGCCGTAGGTCAGAGCTGCCTTCTTGACATTCTCTCGGCTTCTAGAACGCCCTTTTTTTTCCCCCTCAATTTCTTTCTTATTTCTCTGCTTCTTTTTTGAGGAGGCCTGCCTTGGCCCCCTGTCGATTGGATGGCCCACTGAAATGGGGTCATTTGAAGAGGATTTAAAAAAGGGATGATCTGCCAACCTGGGAGCAGGGTTTTGGGAAGTATAACACCCCAGGACTGGTGATAGTGGGGAGCGCTTCCTTCTCTTGTCCTGAAGGATGGAAGGCGGGGAGCAGTTAGTTACCAGGAGCAGAGGTGGAGAGGCAACCTGCAGGGAGGGGCCTGGAATAATCGCCAGAGCCCCTCCAGGCAATCTGCTCCGTGCCCCTCCCCGCCCCTCCCCCGCCGGCCCTGGGAGGCCCCAGCGCCCCAGCCCCCTGGTCTGTGCTTTTTGTCTGCAGCCCGAGCTAACTCATACCTAAATCTGCAACCCCCTTCCTCACTTGAGTGTTTTCTTGGGCGTTTATTCCCGCCTGGTGTGCCCTGTGCTTTGTGTATCTTGTCCTTTGTCCCAGAGCCCGCTTCCTCCTCACGGCAGCTCTGTACTGTACGGGTGGGGTTTCTGTTTGTTTCGTTCACTGCTGACCCCCTGTGACTGGATCAGCACCGGAGAAATAGGTGGCGCTCCCTGTGGCAAGCGTGTGTTGAATGGCAGGCTTTCCAGACCCCCGCTTTCTAGTAAATTCTGCTGGTTTCTTCTCAGCTCGCCTCTGAGCCCCAAATGCTCTGAACTGTGCTCCCTGGTCCTGGCCTGTCCAGACCAGCGCCTCCTCCCCGCTCCCCGCTCTCCTGAGTAAGCAGCACTGTCGCAGACATTGTCCGGATCCAGGGACGCCAGACCACCCGGGCCTCTTCCTCATGTGTCCTTGGGCCGCCTGGCGCTGTGGATGTCACCCATCCAGTCCTCTGCTGGGCACCATCGTGGCCTTGCCCTCGGCACACGTGGCCATACTCTCGACTTCCTTCTCTGAGCCAGAGTCTGGGCTGGAGCAGGGTGGGGAGATGGGGCATCGTGACGGTGGACTCCGGGCTGAGCCCTTCCCAGGGAGGCTGGCAGGAGGGTGACGGCAGACTGGTGTGCCTGGAGACCCGGAGACTTAAGAGTTGGGTTGAGTCGGACGCATAGTGGAGCGTGTGCATGTGTGTGTGTGTGAGAGATTGAGAGAGAGAGAGAGAGACACGGAGAGACAGAGCGATGGAGAGGGAGACGCAGGAGAGAGACTCAGAGCAACACAGAGCGACAGAGCCCGGGGCGGGAGGAGAGGGGCAGCCGGCATGGGGTCCGGCAGGTTTCCTTGTCTTCCATAGCGTGTGCTAATCCCGTCAATTGTCAGATATTGGCCTTTCCGATCGGTAAGGCGTCTGGGGATTTTTTCTGGAAGAAGGGAACACCCAGAGGTCTCCCGAACATGAGTCCCTGTTCTTTTCGTGCATAGTGCTCATCACATTTCCTTGGAAGACTTTTGGGTTTTTTTTTTTTTGCTCAGCTGAGACTCCGCCCTCCAGGCCTCAGGGCGGGGCTGTTCTAGCGTCTGTTTACCAAACGTCTACGCTCATCACAGAGGATTAGGGCGGACCCAGGCCAGGGGACGGGAAGGACGGCCTTGGAGCCCGTTTCTTCAGAATGCAGGGTCATGGCGGAAGGTTCTGGGCTGGGGCGGGAATCTTCAGTGGGTTCAGGCTTTGTCACTCATCTGGACCTCGGAGCGGGGAGGGCTGCGTTTCCTCCCCATGGGGTCCATGTGCGCATGTGTGTGCGTGTGCCTGGTGAGTGCAATGTGTGTGCATGCTTGTGCATGTGTGCACGTGTGTGTGCTTGGTGAGTGTTATGTGTGTATATGCTTGTTCGTGCATGTGTGCACCTGCATGCATGTGTGCGTGTGCCCAGTGATTGTTATGCGTGTGGATGCTTGTGCATGCATGTGCCCATGTGTGCATGTGTGCACACGGGTGTATGCCCAGTGTTCTGTGTGCATCTGTGCATGTTTGTACATGCATGTGCCCATGTGCCCACATGTGTGTGCCTGGCCTTATGCACGTTCATACTTTTGCATGCATGTGTGTATGTATGCGTGTGCCTGGTGAATGTTACGTGTGTGCATGCTTGTGCATACATTTGCGTGAGCGAGAAGATGTCCAAACTAACACACGCAGCTCATGAAGTAAAATTAAAAGGCTCTTTGAAGAGGCAACAGGTCCACCCAGACGCAGGCACGCTGTGGGCGGCTGGACCCGCGGACGGTTTCTGGGCCATTGGAGCCTGTAGCCGTCTGGATGTGATTTGGGGAAAAGCGGAGGCTGAGAACTGATGATGAGAAAGAAAGGCAGAGGGAAGGAAAGTGTGCACAGGCGGTTGCCAGGTAGTATTTACTCACAGGAATGTCTTGTTTTATTTGTTAGAAACTTTGGAAAAGGCAATAAGGAGAAGAAAATGTAGAATATACTGCATTTCAGAACCAGGATGTTAATAACAAATTGTGCGACTACTGAGCTTGTTAGGAAGGCTCAGTATTTCATGAATTTGACCTTACCAATCCGAGCCCCGACTTCATTCATTCATTCATTCATTCATTCATTCAACAAATATTTGTTGAGTGCCTATGATCGATTGATTCATTGATTCAGTCAATCGACAGATGGTTATCACCCGCTCACCACACACACAGGACTGTGCTAATTTTGCCAGAATATTTAATACGGCAATGGAACAATTTTATTCTGTAGATTTTTTCATCTCCTGAGCATCCTTGAGGAACTCCAAATAATCCTTAGCATTTTATTTCGGTATTTT
>NW_011890817.1:6464-8344 GCF_000151845.1 Pteropus vampyrus
GAGACTGGAAGTCCAGGATGGAGGTGCCATGAGGGTCGGTGTCTGCTGAGTCTCTCTCCTTGGCTCATAGATGACTGTCCTCTCCCTGTGTCCTCACGCGGTCCTATGTCCTTGTGAGATGACTCTTGCTGTCTCTGTGTGTCCAAATTTCCTCTTCTGAAAAGGGCACCAGTCAGAGCGGATAAGGGCTCACTCTAACGACCTCATTTCACCTTAGCTACCTCTTTAAAACCCTGTCTCCAAAAACAGTGACATTCTGAGGTGCTGGGGTTAGGACTTCAATGCATGCGCTTGGGAGGCAGGGCACGATTCAGCCCGTAGCGGTGGCCGAGGCCTGCTACCATCTATGTCGTTGGCGTGGTGTCTACACACCTGTAGAGGGCACGTGAACTTCGCCAAAAGCACTCTCAAATTCAAATGTGATTATCGTCACCTTTCTACTTATCTGGTCTTGATGCGTTCCTGGGGGGTCTTCTACTCCCCGTCCCTCCACGGCCACAGAGGGCAAGTGTCCAGGGGGCGTCGGACAATTCCAATTCCATGAGGTCCGTCACTTCCAGATTGCTGGGCACCCTCGGATCACAATTACTGGCTGGTGAAAATGGCATTTCAGGTACAAAGCCCTATTAATTTGGTTTAATTTTTTTTTAAATTTCCCTGAGAGGATTTTCGACCACTGTCAGCAAGCGTGAGGTGTGTTCCCACGAGAAGCCCCCTGACTTTGTAGGGTGGTGGGATTTTTTCAGCTGTCGGGTCCTTAGTTATGGTTCCCTCGAAAGGGCTGTGGTTACTCAGCCACCCCGGGTCTCGTCCTCGTGAAAGCAGATGGGACAGAGTGAGCAGCTGATGGTGGAGAGAAGGGGTTTCATTGCCTTAGTCTCCTGAAGGGCCTCCGGGTCCCCAGAGGAGCTCCATGTGATCTGCCCAGTTTTGGGGTCCATCATTAACTCCTCACCATGGCGTTTTTGCCCCCCATGCAATGACTGTTTCTGAGGAACATGTCAGGCCACAGTCTCACTTTGAGGCCTACAAGAAACAGCTCCTCATCTCCCCTCCTGCGCTGGCATCGGCGAATTCGATAAAGGCACCTTTATAGGCACTAATTATGGCCACGGACTCCATGCTGCGTTTATATGCCCGTCTTCTGAGCTAGCTCTGGTTAACGTCCTAGGAGAAACCTCGTAACAAATTAACGTTTATATGGGCCCGTTAATCTTCAAAGCATTTCACTGGCTTTAGTCAGTCCCAATGACTCCCTTGTTCAGGTAATAATAAGCCTTTTTGGTCTCGTATTCGTTCCCCTTCTACTTCTGCATTTTTGTAGATGGAAGAAAAAACAAACACAGAGAAACGAAACGCTCTGCAGGACCCCTCCATCAGCGTCAGGCTGGGGTTTGGATGGGCGGTGTTCCAGGCTGTGATTCCCCGTCCTGAGCGATCCACGCTCCCCCACTCCCCGTGTGCAGGCTCGCCATGGGGACGCTCGAAGCCACGTCGGATGCCCAAACACGCACTCCCTGCTGGGCCGGAAAGGTCAATGAAATAGTGGTTTAAGCTTTTTCCGTGGATTTTGATGTCACGTTGGGAAAGGAATTAGCAAGAATAGTGACAGGAAAGCCCTGTGAAGCACAGTGGGATGCAGCTGCTCCCTGGAAGAGGCAGGGAGGGCAGGTGGCCGGTGACTGGCCTTTGTGCAGTTTTGTTTCATAGGAAACTCCTGGGAAAGAGCTGGACGGTCAGCATCATCACCTGACCGCTCCTGACGCCCACTCCCTCTGAGCCTCCGTGTGGGGAGGTTTGGACCCGGACTTGGAGGGGCACGTAGCCCTCATGAAAACAAACAAACGGATCCCTGCAGACTCCAATCTTCTGCTTGTTTT
>NW_011890817.1:10944-12082 GCF_000151845.1 Pteropus vampyrus
ATGTAGTTAGTTTAGACGAGGTCATACTGAATTTGGGAAGAAGAGATGCAGAGCCACGGGGGAAGACCCTGTGAAGACAGAGGCAGCGATGGGGGCGATGTGTCTACAGGCCGAGGAACGCCAAGGACTGTTGGCAACACCGAAAGCTGAGAGAGAGGCGGGGACGGACCTTCCCTCACAGCCCTCAGAGGGAACCACCCCACTGGCGCCTTGAAGCTGGACTTCTGGTCTCCAGAACTGTGAGACGATCAAGGCCTGATACATACCTATGGTTTAAGCCACCCAGTGTGCGTCCTTCGTTACGGCAGCCCCAGGAGACTAATGGAGTGACCTTCAGTCGATCTCAGACGAAAGGACTGAGAGCTCCCTGCAATGAATCCCAAGTGCCGAAGTCAAGGAAGAAACTTTCCAACACCCAGAGGAGCGGAAATCGCACACACAGGGTGTATAACGTCATAATGTCCACCAGGATTAGTGGACTCAGATACAAAAACAAGCAGAGGATCTGGCCAGCCCCGGGCAAGCCATTCCCCACGCTGGCAGGCTTGGTGACACCAGAAATACACTGTCAGATATTGCTTACTTATGTGTGTGTATGTGTGTGTGCTTGTGTGAGTGTGTGTGTGTGTGTGTGTGTGTGTGTGTGTGTGTGTGTGTGTGTGTGTGTAGATGGTCTATGGTACATTGTCTATTTACTACACTCTGCATCGTGCCTTCACTGCTGTGGTCAAGTCATCTTTTGATTGCCATTATGAAGTCCCAACTTCTGGGTAAGAGGACACCTCCGCCCCCTCAGAAAATGTGGCTTTCACATGCGTCCTCCTGCTTGGGGGGACGTGTGCCCCACGCCACCTACAACCCCATCAGTTGCTGTGTGTCCTGAGAACACGAAGTGATTTTAACGTGACCTAATACGGACACACATTTAAAACAGCAGGTGTGCTATCCATCGCTTAGAATTACGTACTACGTCTGTCGTAATCAGCAAATTCTATCTCATTCAGCTGGCGCACAAGCAATACCGGCGATGAGTGTGAGGTCTCAATCCTTAAGTCAAACAGCGCATGTTATTCATTGCCTACTATGTGCAAAGCCTGGTGACACCAGGCTCAGGTGTCCTGGGTATATAGGGGTCTTG
>NW_011890818.1:0-652 GCF_000151845.1 Pteropus vampyrus
ATGAGCATCAGCCAAGATACATGTCTCTGCCATCATTCATAAGCACATGGCAGCCCTGGGCCATCAAAACGCGGTTAGAGGCATTGCGTCTGATTTCAAAGATGCTCACGAACTTGAATTCTATGTCTGATGTATTTTTTAAAACTGATTTCTCTGCTAAGTAACTCATTAGTCTACTTTTATATGACATCCATTTTTAATTGGCTATAGAGCTAATACACCATCAGTGATTAGGGAAGGAAGAAAAATGTGTGGAAATTTTGATGTATCTCAGAAAATAGAAGGCACCCACTGATTAGTTCTCGGTGGGGCCTCAGGACCTTTGGTTGTGCACCTGGCCTGCAGAGGGCGATGTTACACTGACTAGAGATAGAACAAAAGCAATACCATCTGCTCAGCTCCTCCCTGCAGCTGGCTGAGCTTTTGTAGACATAGAAGTGACAAGAATCAGATGTCAGAAAGCTCCAGGCTCATCTCAGCAACTTTTGCATTTTTATCTACAAGAGCAAGCTTCTTCCCTCCACCTCCTACTTTCAAGGTTTCTGCAGCCATTTGCTTGCCTGCTCAGCGCAGATTTTCCAGAAAATATCCCGTGGTGTTTCTCTTGTTCAGCCATGCACCTGTTGCTCATCTCAATACTGGGGATGATATT
>NW_011890818.1:3837-5080 GCF_000151845.1 Pteropus vampyrus
TTGATTTTATTTTATTAACTAAATTAATGATTCTGAATTATCATGTTATTAAGTAGTCTTATTATATACCCCACCACTGAGAATCAGCTGGCCTAATTGAAAGATGGAACAGCTTACTGGAGACTGAGTTCCAGGTCCAGTTGGGAGGCAATACTCTGCCAGGATGGAGTTTTGTTTAACAAGACTCAGCACATGCTTTGAATCAGAGACTCTCATATGTTACTGTGTCCCACATGGCCACAGTACATGAGTCCAGGAATCAAAAAGTGGACATGGTATTGGCCCCTCTCACTTTTAATCTTAATAAGGCACTAATTGACTTTTATATTCCCACCCTGGCAACTTTATGCTGTGT
Organism: Pteropus vampyrus; assembly: GCF_000151845.1. Taxonomy (NCBI): domain Eukaryota; kingdom Metazoa; phylum Chordata; class Mammalia; order Chiroptera; family Pteropodidae; genus Pteropus; species Pteropus vampyrus. The sequence goes on from NW_011890818.1 coordinate 4,193, forward strand.
TGATTTTGAAGTCTTTATCCCTAAAGGAAGAATTCTTTACCAAGGGACAAAAAAATGACTCCACTCAATGGACGAAGAGACTATTTTCTGGATATTTTGAGCTCTTTAGCCATTGAACCAACATAGAAGAAAAAATCTGTTGGCTGTCTTGATTGATCCTGAGTAACGGGAAGAAATTGTATTGCTTGTACACAATAAAAGCAGTGAATACTATGTTTAGAGTCTTAATACTTTCACGGCCAATGGTAAAGCTCATGGAAAACTGAACCAACCAATAAAAAAACAAGATAATTGAGGGTGAAATAAAAGTTTGGGCAACTCAGCCAGGCAAGGATCTCAGTCCAGCCAAAGTTTTGGCTGAGGGCAGGGGAAATACGCAGTAAGAATCGATGAAGGAAGCCATAGGTATTACTTAAGAGCTTCGTGACCAATTGCAGAATAAAAGACTAGTACTTTTGTTTATCTTCTATTTGCTTGTTAAATGTGTGTGCTAATTTGTATATGCTAAACACTTTCTTTTCTCCTTCCCATTGTGATTTTTTTACTCAAGCGATTGGAAATTAACTTTACAAGGTAGTCTTCAGGTAACAGAATTTTCAGAAAGACTTTGAATATCATGAGTTGTTAATATAATCAGTGATGGCATGATTGTAACTGTGGATTTCCTCGTTTTTGGAAAAAGTGAGACATTCTCCTATTGTCAGAAAGGTAGCTATATCTTGAAGACAGTGGAAATACAGAGCTGTTTTATTGCTATATGTGGTTCAAATGTATGTAGCGGTTACATGTAGAAGATGAGTAGTCAAAGGTGAGCAATGCTTTATTGGCTCTTAGCTCCAAATACAACTTTTGTTTGTTCTGTGAAAGTGGACATGGGCCTTTGAAGTA
>NW_011890818.1:5897-6270 GCF_000151845.1 Pteropus vampyrus
TATTGCTATCACCATAGATTTATTTTAAGTATTTTAAAACTTCAAATCAATGGGATCATAAGCCAGGTGCTTTTTTTTGTGCCTGGTTTCTTTCACTGAACATGATTTACTCATGTTCTCATGTGTATCAGTCACTCATTACTTTTTATTAGTATCTCATTATATGAATATATCACAATTTGTTAATCTATTCAGCTTACCCACCACTGCCTAGATGCAGGAGATCTTAGGGATGGATCTTCTGTCTCATGCATAAAGGTGGAGGATATAGGTGCCCTACCTAAATTCTTATATACTGTTCATGCAAGAGCAGAATGTGTCTCTAAAATATATTAGTCAAATCACGTATCTTAAATACTTTTATTTAAAGACC
>NW_011890818.1:6320-6707 GCF_000151845.1 Pteropus vampyrus
ATCTAACACTCATTATTTTAGTTAACATGCCACTAGTTTTTGTCAGTAAAAACCCAACATCTGATATTTAGTGTTTTGTGGTAGGAAGAAATTTTTCTCTACCTTCAAGGTTGTTTTGGCTGGTCAGCTAATCAAATAGACATGAGACATGTTAACAAGAGAAACAACCAAATTTAATACATACCTATGTATGGGAATCTCACATACATGAGAAAGAGAGTCCACATGTAGGAGAGTTTCAGAGACAGAAAAGAAAGATTGGTATATATGCAATCATGAGCTACAGATGAGGTAAGGTACCTTGGGGTCTTCAAAGGGTCATTGCAGTATGATAAGAAGAGATGTTTAAGAAATAGCAGTTTGTTCTGCCCTATTGATAGATCAAAG
>NW_011890819.1:0-971 GCF_000151845.1 Pteropus vampyrus
GGCCCAGGACACCCACTTTCCTCTGGGGAACCCCGTCTCTCCCATTCGGAGTCTGTGTGTGGGTGGGGGACACCCCGCCCCTCCAGTTCCAGAGGGGCGGGGTGTCCCCCAACTCCACCACCCCGTTCACGGCGACTGGCTCCAGAAGGACACGTGACCAATGGGACGTGACGCCTAGGCTTTTGCTGGAGCGACAGAGAAGCTTGTTTCGCCGGGGGCAGCGAGCTGGGATGCAAGCCTGGAGTGGCCATGGCCACCTTGCAGCCACTCAGGGACAGTCTGCTGGAATGCGAGGCCAGCACGGGGGCCAGCAGAGTTAAGAGGTGGCGAGAGACAGAGATACAGTCTCAGGAGTCTGTTCCAACAGCAGAGGAGACTGGCTGAGTAGCGACAAATACGTGAGTGGAAATTAATTACCCGACGGGCAGTCCGAACAGCAGGTTCGCCATGTTTGAGGTGACTGACAGGGCCAAGAAACGTAATCGCAGGAATAAAAAGAGATGAAAAATGTAAAGCGGGGGTTGAAAGAAGCGAGGGAGGGGATGGGGACGGCCAAGGCCTTCTGCGGGCCCCCCCAGAAACAAAGACTACGGCGTGGGGGGCGGGGCGGCTCGGGAGAGGTCCACGCGCTGGACGCCGTCCAGGAGCGAGGGAAAGTGCCGATGATAAAAACGAAGGTTCCTGATGCCCGCGTTTGAGCTTCCGGACCTCGCTTTACCCAAAGATACAGACACCTGGACTTGACCTGGGCAATTCCGGAGTCTGTGAGGCCACTTGAGTTCGGTCTCCACGGCTTGTCGCTGAGAGCCCAGCGTAACAGGCGCTGCCGGCAGGGAGAGAGCAGCGGGTGGGAATCCACAGGCGGCCGGGCAGGCAGGGGTGGGGGAGGCAGGAGGGGTGGAGGGGCAGCCACTGCCCTCCCCTGCGGGGCCTGCTCAGCTTTCTGCCGTTGCCGGCAGGAGGGCCAAGCA
>NW_011890819.1:4742-5297 GCF_000151845.1 Pteropus vampyrus
GGCGGGAGCTTCCCCGGCCTTCCTCCCTTCCCCCCAAAGACGTGGGAGCTGCAGACTACAGGGCGACGGACTCATGCGCCTCCTCCACCACGCACGCCGGCCCGGACGGCGCCTTCGCGAGAATCGCACGAAGCCCTTGGTTCTCTCGGAAAAGTGAAATCAACACTTAAGTCCCTTCTGCTCGTAACAGGGAACGACCCTTCCACTGAGACGAGGCGCCCGCACCCCGCACCCCGCACCCCGCACGAGCCGGTGAGCCGTACGCGTGACGCTGCTGGCCAGAGCCAGGAAACAGGCCTGGTGCAGCCGGGACCGCCTTCCACGTGGACCGTGGAATTAACCGGGAGGACCGGATCACAAACGGCCCACGCTCCGTCCACACCCAGACCAGCGGGCCCTCTGCTCAGCTCATCAGCCCGGTGTGGGACCCGCGATACCCAGGTGAAGCGATCGAAACGCGCCGGGCATTTCCACACATGGCGGTCACGCGGGATCCGGAACGACATTCCGGAAGGGGGGGTCAGAAGGGTGGGGACTGAGGGCTTGAGGCAAAGG
>NW_011890819.1:6541-7982 GCF_000151845.1 Pteropus vampyrus
ATGAAATACGTTAAGACATTAAGTTTCTCGGTCACACACTGTATTCCGAAGGTTCCATGTGGCTGTCGTATTGGACGCCACGGTTCTAGAATATTTCACCACCGTAGAAAGTTCTATTGGGCAGTTCCTTTGAATTAATGTGCCATTAAAAGCTCCACACGAACGAGCTTGTTTCCATCCTATAACACTATGAGGCAAAACTGTCATTATTCCATGTTCCAGGCAAGGACACCTAGAGAGGGGCGTGGCTTGCTCACGCTCACAGAGCTGGAAACCGGCAGAGCTTGGACTCGAACTCGGCAAGGCTCCGTTGCACCCTGCTCAGGAACATGGGACAAACCCGATCTCCTGGCCACTCGTGACCACCGAGCGGTCTGAAGTACTGGCTGGGCTCACGGCGGCCCTCTCTGAGTGAGGACGAGCTCCTCCGTGTAGAACTGGGTCCGACACCCCACAGTCCCAGTTCTTCTCCTTGAGATCTAGCTTGGCCCTTAAGAGGAAGACCCTGGCGCCTGGCAGACTGTCCGGAAAACGGCGCGGGTGGCTTAGGATGGAGGACTCCAGGCAGGAGGTCAGGGACTCGGCGACAGCTCCTACGTGGCTTTCGAGGGGCTGCGGAGCTGGGCGAATAAGACCCCAAACTCCTACACGTGACAGTCTAGAGTCACGAAAAATAAGTCAGAGTTATTTTTTGTTCGTTTAAGAGTAAACGGTAACCCATGTCCCAGTATAAATGCAATTAAACTTTATGATTTGCTGTGCACAGAGCTTTTCAAACTTACAGCTATGCATAAAGCATGGGGAAAAGAATCACGGTTTCGCTTATAGAAAATAAACCAGAAGTCAAATCCCCTGGGGGCTCAGGGGCGAGAAAAATGGAAAGCTCCCGCCACTCCCCTCTGGGGGAGTCACGTTCAGGGGACAATCAGCTGGAACCCCAAGCGCGGGATGCGAGCGGCCTGGGTCTGACGCTGCCTCTACCGCGAGCAGCTTCCTGCCTGGCTGGGCCGTCCTGGCCTCGCTGTCCTCAGGGTGGTTGCCAGGGTGCAGGAAATGCAGCTGCTCTGATAATAGCAGCACCTACTATGTGCCGGTCTCCGCACGCTCCTTTCAAGTGATGACGGACATACAAAACCTTTGTTAGCATGCTCTGGTGCCTCCCCCACCAGGCTCACCTCTTACTGGCCACGATGGGCACCCTCCAGCCTTTGATCTGGCTCAGTTCTGTGTCAGAGACCTCTATCTGCAGAGGCAGCCGGGGCACCCACACAGTGACGTGCAGGGGGGCGCTCAGGTACTGGTACGTGAAGTTCACCACCGCATCCACCTTGCCTTTCATCTCCTTGCCATTGACAAAGATGTAGTCACAGTGGTCAGACACCTGCAGCGACAGAGATGGGACGGAGGACGAGGTCATGGGGTCGCAGAGACCACCCTTCCT
>NW_011890820.1:0-1974 GCF_000151845.1 Pteropus vampyrus
CACGTGAGCACCTTTGACATGGGGGCTGCCTTTTCAGAGTGGCTTTTTTAGCCAGCAAACCTTGGGGGTAGACCTGAGGCCTCGCCCCTCGGTCTGCGCCACAGAGGGTTTGGGGATAGGGATGGGCTGCGCTGAGGGTGGCAGCCATTCCCACCTTGAGGTTGCTTGGGGCCCTTGCATTTTGTCGTGGGTGTCTCCCTCTTGGCAGGCATTGTGGGCCTGGCCCATGGACCGCTGGGCCCAGGAGGCCGCCTGGAAATGGCCGAGCACAGCCTGTGCCTGAGTGGGCCAATTATGTGGTCAGAGCCGCGCCCCCCCGGCACCCCCAGTACCCCCAGATCCCAGTTCCCAGTTCCCTCAATTCTGTAAGTGTGTTTCTCATGAGCCTCCAGTGGCAGAAGGCTGGGTCCTCCACCTTGGGGCCCCTTCGCATGATGTCACACCCCCATCCTAGTGGGGAGCCTGAGGCTGGAGAGGCTGGAGAGGCTGGAGGACAGCCGGGGGGCAGGGGGCAGGGCACCCTCCTAGCTCCGAGGCAGCCTCTCTGCGTCCCCTCTCTGTCTCTGCATCGTCCTGGACTGGCACGGACAACTCGCTGTGTTTTCAGATCCACAAACCAAATGCTGAGTGAGAAAGACAAGTAAGTCACATAGGCCTCCCTCTGGCTCAGTACCACCCCCCAGAATCCCAGCTCCCCCCACATGCAAGGATGGACGCAGGGACTTTCATGCCGAGACAGCAGGACACTCCCGGAGGGAGGGACTAGGGACGGCCCTTCATTTGAATTGGTCTCCATGCAAAGCTTCTGTGATCACCAGGTATGCAAATTGGGGTGTAGCAGCAGGCACTTCCGTGGCCGCCCCAGATCCCGCCATCCAGGCAGCTGCTTTATAAATAACTTCAAACCTCGTCTTCGAGAGGTGGAAGCCTCCTCCACTCACCCGCTCCGAAGGAGGGCGCCGGCTGGATCCCGAAGGGAGAGGAGGCAGCTGCCTGGGGAGCACCGCCAAGGATCATGGGGACAAGGACCCCCGGGGTCACAGGAGTGAGGGGGAGGAGCGGCCAGGGGGAGCCTGGGGGCTGCCGCGCGGTGGGGCTCGGCACAGTGGGGTGTGTTGTAGCTGGCAGCCTCAGCTGGCAGGTGCAGGAAGGAAGGAATTTACGGGCTGGCACAAAAACAGAAAGAAGAAATGAAACCTGTGATTGTCCCCAGAAGCCAAATTCCCAGCAGGGTTCTGGGAGGAGCCTGGGAGCTCTAGCCAACCTCCCCCCCTCCCCCGCACCCCACCCTGCCGCAGCCTCCGGCCTACCTGGGGCTGTGAGCCGGCCAGAGCCCTGCAGCCAGGCTCCCCAGGGGTGGGCATAGGATGGGGTCCAGGGGCCCACCACCACCGCCAGGGCGTGAGCTATCACTCGGGGGTCCTGCGCCCCTCCACCTCCTGCGCCCGGGGCACGGAGGGAGCACACGCGTGAGGGCCCGGGCGAGCATCCAAGGACACGAGGAAGCAGGTCTCGTCCACACCGCCCCAGACCTTCACGGACCCGCGATCCCAGCGCCCGCTCAGGCCCCTGACTTCTCACGGTGCGACTTGGGGGGCTGGGGAGGGGGCGCGGGCCTGAGTTTCTTCACCGCTGGCAGCAGAGACGGCTCAAGGTGCAGCCCGATGGGCCAGGGCAGCCTGTGGACGGGTGCGGGCATGAGCACACGCATGCACACGTGCACGCACGCACGTGCACAAGCACACCCTTGCCCTCCCCGCTGAAGCCCCAGGCTCCAGGGTCCCCATCACCCTCCCCACTCACTGTCATTGCCTGGGAGCCTGCCACTTCCCGCTTGACCAGGGACAGGCCAGGAGGATTCGGTTACACCCCCTGGCGGGCTCTCCAGAGAGAGCCCGGTAGCCCTGTGCGGCTGGAGGAGGAGGGCAGGTACCCATGTCCCGCAGCCGCAGGAGCCTGGGGCGCCAGGCAGAG
>NW_011890820.1:6314-7207 GCF_000151845.1 Pteropus vampyrus
GGTCTGAGGGGCAGCTAAGGTCATGGTGGAAGGACCCAGAGCCCCAACCTCTGAGGCTCAATCCACAGCATGTGGGGTCACGGTGCCACCTCGGGGGTGCCGGGGAGGCGGGCGCTGCTGTACCTCTCCAAATGCAAACTGCCCCTGGACCCGGGCAGGTCCCGGTCTGTGTGCGCGACTCTCACGGGGTCTGGTCCCAGGCCTCCGCCCCATCCTAATTCCTCACTTCCTCCAAACTCTGGCCTCAGGTGATTTCTTTCCCCACTGGAGGGCACAGAAAGCTGGCAGGGTGAGGGCTGGGGACGATGCAGGCTCGATTCTGAGTGCGAAGCGTGTCCGCACAGGGACGTCTCTGTCACCTTCAGCTGCCGATGACAGAGCGTACAGCTCAGCCAGTCATGCAGAGGCGCCGGGGGGAGGTGCGGGCACAGGCGTCCAGCTGGGTCCTGCCACGTCTCAGCTCTGGTCTGAGGCCTCATGCAGCAGGGGACATGCCCGCTGCCCGCTGAGCCGTGGCTGGAGACCGGCTGGCCTGAGTGTGGGTCCAGCTGGGGTCCTGGGTTTGGGAAGGAGGCTGGCCAGGAAGGCAAAACCAGCGGCCACCCCAAAGGGACAGGCATGCAGGTGTGTTCTCGCTGACGTGACTGCGTTTGTGGGTGGCTGCAAGTCTGCTCACCAGAAATTCTCTTCACAGGACAGGCCGGCCACTGGACTACCGTCAAGACTTCCGCCGCTGTCGCTGACCCTCCCCGGGCGAGATGCCCCAGCACGCGATGGGGGACAAGCCCTTCGCCTCGATGCCCCAGCTGGCCTTCCCCAGCCCGCCGCCGGCCCCGGACGAGGAACGCGGCTGCCCCTGCCCCAGCCGGCCCGTGTCCCTGGACCTGCCTCTG
>NW_011890820.1:11361-13479 GCF_000151845.1 Pteropus vampyrus
CCCCCGCCTCTCACCCACCTCTGTGTGTCCTGCAGACCCTCCGGGGGTCCCTCGCTGAGTCTTGGCCCCAAAATCAGTGTGCAAGCTACCCTGCAGGCCATGTGGGGGTACATAGCCCCCAAACCCCCTCCAGGCCCCAGCCCCCAGGGGCACCCCTGACCCTCAGACCTGTCCCAGGAGTTGCCCCTAGTGGCCTCAGCCCCTCGCCGCGCTGTGTCCTCCGACCGCCTTGCTACGTGTCACCTCCTCGTGCCCCCTGCCCTGGGGTCCCTGAGGACGGGGAGGGAGCAGGACGGCCCCGGCCCCCACCCTCTGCGTGTCTCATCCACCACGTTCACCCCCCCTTCCCGTTGTGGGGGACGTGATCTTGTCGTCCTCATTTGCTGTGGAGACAGAAAGACCTCGGGATGCTGGGGTCTCAGAGGGATGCGGGACCTGGGGCTCCTGGCCCCCCAGGCCTCCCGGGGTCTCCCCCAGTCCGAGTCCTCAGCTTCACGGCCGCCACCTGCCCGGCAGCATTGGAGCCGGGCAATAGCAGGTGGGCGGGCCGCGGCGGTGGGAGCGAGCCTGGCGCCCATCTTCAGCACAGCGGGGCCAAGGGTGGCATCTGGGGAGGCATCTGTCCCCCACCCACCCTGGAAGGGAGGGATGGCCGTGCTGAGGGCGAAGGAATGGACAGTCCCTGCCTCATTTAGGGCTCTGCTCTCCCCACTTCCTGTTAGACCACCCAGGACAGACACCCATCCGGAGGGTGCCCCACCGCAGGAGAGAGCATCTCTCTGCTCACACCGCTCCGGCCTGGGGGTGCGGGGGGCACCAGTTCCCTCCACGCAGCACCAGACACCAGGCCCGCCAGCAACCTGGTCCCCTGGATCATGGCCTGAGATCAGGAAGCTCGTGCCAGGCTCGGTCCCCCAGGCCCGAGGCTGGCAGCAGAGGGGAAGTCCCTCTGTTAAGGTCACGGCTAGTTCTCTGGGCAAATTCAGCAGGACGATTGCAGCAGAGTGGCCCGCAGGCTACTAGGACTGGGACGGAGAAGCAGGAAGTCCGCACGCCCCTGGGGGGAGCCTGGCGTAGCCAGGTGAGGCCAGGAGGGACTGGCCGCACCCAGGCGTGCACAGCGGGCCGTCCCTGACCGGGAGCCCAGCGCAGTGAGGGTCGGGATCGGGGGCAGGACCTTGTGAGTGCTGCTCTGAGCGGCTGGTGTCCAAAGCCAGGCGAGCGACTGTGTCCTTCACTAGGCCACTGATCGAGGGTCTGGGCGCAGAGGCTGACGGTGGCTCCACCGCACGGTCCTGCTTCCCCGAGTCCAATTTGTCGTTGGCCTCCGTCCTCAAAAAGAAGAACATTTGAGTGTCACGAAATTCAAAGTTGTTGACACATGCCGGGAGGCCCAGCACTGACCTCGGAGCAGGCGCGGCCCCTCCTGGCACCACCTCTGGGGACAGGGATGTAACCTGTTGTAGACACCTCTGAGCTGGGCCCGGGTCCCTGCCGCCCGGCGGCTGAGGGGCCCGGGGACAGTGGGGCGCCCAGAGGCGTGCTGGGGCAGCCGGCTGCCCACCGAGGCTCGCCTCTTACCTCCAGGCCTCCCGGTGCTGTGACCGCTCTGCCTCTTCTGCTGTCATCAGGGGGCTTTGTCCGTTTTGTGACATTTTAATGGTCTCTGGGCGTCTTACCGGGCTGAGCGGCGTCTCAGGCACGGCACTGCTCCAATCCCTTGTGAGGCAGGACCCCGGTCCCCCACGTGGCTGGCTCTCAGACAGCCTTGTGCTCATCCCACGAGTGGGCCGTGGCTGATGCCGAGCCTGCCGCTCTGTGTGACGCCGGGAAAGCAGAGCCGTGGGGTGTGACGCAGGCTCTGCCAGGCTCGCGGCCCACATCTGACATTCCTGACAACCGTGCCACAGAGCTGGCTGTCACCTTGAGTGAACAGTCCCCCTCCACCCTCTGCCAGACCTGAGACCACGTGCTCAGGCTGTGCAGGGCCCATGTCCTCAGTCCCCAGAAGGGGGTCCAGGCCGGTCCACCAGGGTGTCAGCAGGCCAGGTCCGCGGGGCCAACGCCAAGACCCTTCGTCGGGCCCCTGGCCTGTGGCGTCACTCCCAAGCACATGCC
>NW_011890820.1:16595-17103 GCF_000151845.1 Pteropus vampyrus
CCCTGCCCCTTCCTCCCGTAACCGGCGCTGTTGTGACGGTTCTCAGGTGTACCGAGGCTGTAGCTGTGTCCCTCAGAATTTTTCCTCTGGTTTCGGCCATGCTACTGCAGGGAAATGCGCTTCCGCTTGCCAGAGGGAGCCCCTCCTCCTGGCTTCCACATTCGTTGTGATCATCTTTACATTCCTCGGCAGCATCCCCGCGCTCACGGCGACCTTACGGTAAGCTCCAGGCGGGTCTCACTCCGCTCCAGAACCTTCCCTTGCAGCCAGGTGGAGCTCTGCAGGAAAGACCTGTGCCCCTGTGAGGCGCTTCCCACCGGGGAGGCGGCAGCGTGGCCGGGGGCGTGGCCGGGGCTCGGCCACTGGCGTGGGGACGTGCCTTGGCGACCCGGCCGGGGCGCTGACCGAGCGTGCTCCCGTTGCAGGTGCGTCCGTGAGCAGCAGCGGTCCTTCGCGCTGGGAATCCAGTGGATCGTGGTTAGAACCCTAGGTACTGTGCAGTGTGAGG
>NW_011890821.1:0-1778 GCF_000151845.1 Pteropus vampyrus
ATCTTCAGACCCTATTATGCAGTCCAGTTTATCTCTCTAGAGTCTTTCCTGACGCAGAAAAAGAAAATTTCTCTCTCAGGAGACACGTACAGGGTGCCTTATTCATCACTTGCCTATTTCCAGTATGTATCCTTCCCCATGCCCACTGGTAGTTCTGTAAATATCTCAGACAACCCACAGTTCCAATACAAATCCATAGATCTAGATACAGTCGTATGCCACGTAATGATGTTTTGGTTGATGATAGGCTACATAAACAACAGTGCTATATCATAAACAACAGTGCTACAGCCTAGGTGTGTAGTAGGCTACATCATCTAGGATTGTGTAAGTACATTCTGTGATGTTCACATGAAGATGAATCACCTAACAACTCATTTCTCAGACTGCATACCTGGCGTTAAGTGGTGCATGACTGTAAATGCTTCATGAATGGAAACTGAAGTAGGATCCTCAACTCTACATGTCAGTAGAGTTTTAACCCCAGTCCTGCTCCAATCAGAACACCTAAAGGCAATTTATTTATTTATTTTTTAATAATCTGCCTTTCCATTTTATGCATGAGGAAACCAAAGTTTGTGATCAAGTAACACGTCTGATATAAGAGTATGGCAGAGCCAGGAATCAAACCTCACTCTGCCTTACTCTGTAGTCCGTTACTTTTCTCTTGAACAACTCTGCCTTGGTATTTGGGACACATGGAACAAATCGAGAATCCACTCGGCAGAACTGGGAGCCACCACACTTATGAGATCTAAGAAGCCAGTCCAAGGCTCAGGAACAGAACTGAGCCTCAAGGCCAAGGCAGAGAGAATGGTGAAGGAGGAACTGGATTCTGAGTTTTAGAGTATACAGATAAAATTCTACATCCTTCTACTACCAGATGAAATTTAGAAGGTTCATGATTTAGTAACAAAATGGTTAAAATCTCAGCTGGCCTCCAAAGCCAAAGTATTTGAGTTTGAATCCTGGCAGCCCCACTTGCTAGTGGCTCAGTTACCTCATCTGTAAATGTAGATAAAATAGCACCTACCTCACACACTTGTTTTAGGATGAATATCTGTTAAGATTTTAGAAAAAGTGCTTAATGGATCTGCAATGCAATTCTGACATTAACTATCTGGAGTTATTACAGCCTTCATGGGCTAAGGGCACAGTCTTCCAAAACTTCCCCTACTTCCAGCACCAGCCATACACTCAGGGGTTCCTAAGCTTTTCTCCTTCGGACCAACAGGCCATAAATTCAGGAGTTTCCACCACCCCTTCAGGTTCAATAATTCTCTAGAACACCTCACAGAGCTCAGAAAAGTGCTCTGCTATGATTACTGTTTTACTATAAAGGATACAGTCACATAAAGAGACACATAGGGTGAAGTCTGAGAGAGTCCCAAACCCAAAGCTTCTGTGTCCTCATGATGCATCGCTTTCCTGGCAAATCAATGTTCGTCACCATCCTAGAAGCTCATTTGAGCTTCGGGTAATCACCTGTTAGACTTCCCGGCATGGCCATCCCCCATCCTAAAACTGTTTTGGAATCTACCATAAATTATCTCATTAGCATATATTCAGTTGTGATTTAAGAAGCCCACTATAAGTAAATCCCAAAGCTTTAGAGGCTCTCTCCCAAGAACCAGAGATCGAGACCAACAAAATTCTTTGCTATATAACAATCTGGTATTTAGTAGGTGCTTTCTGTAAATGACCAATTAGTAAATAATGTAGGTTTTGTGGACCCTCTAGTCTCTGTGGCATATTCTTGCTTTTTTTTTTTTTTTTTG
>NW_011890821.1:3793-4253 GCF_000151845.1 Pteropus vampyrus
ATGAAGGAATGAATGAGTGAATGAAGCTTTGGCCAGATGAAGAAATTCTTCTACTCCCTCAGGTAGTAGTCTGAATCCTGCTAATATGAAAATAACATTTCTACTAATGAGTCCATGCGTATACGAAGAAAAGTCTATGTTGCATCAATTCCCAGGAGAATTGATAGTCACAACTCTGAAGCTGTGTTTTGGACAAACTAACCAGTGAGATAAGCAGAGTTTGTACACATTGCTTTTCTACCTTTTCATCCCTTTTTGGTCCCTCCGTCAAATGTCTTACCACTCAGGCCTTCTTTCTTTACCCTGTCAATGTCTACTTCTCTAGCTTTCCAGTATAGTTTTGTATGTGTGAGTGAATGTCATAATGTTATGTAGCCAAAAGTTGAGGTCATAGGAGTTTGTTGACCTTCTGAAGCACATTTGCAGATTCTCAGAGTACTGGAAGTCAAACAAAAACTAT
>NW_011890821.1:7118-12268 GCF_000151845.1 Pteropus vampyrus
TCTCCCCTCCTGTGAAGTCGGGGGGTGAGATTGAAAGTTGTAGTTCTCTAATCAGTTGTTTGGTTCCACTGGCAACCAGCGCCCATCCTGAGGGGCTTTTCAAAAGTCACCTCATGAACATAACAAAAGACACCATGGTCACTCTCAAGATTAGAAAATACAAGGGTTTTAAGAGCCTTGTGCCAGAAATAGGGAAGAAGATCAAATATCTGTTTCTTATTATACATTGCAATATGACACTCTCAAAAATAAGCATCATATGCACAAAGTTTTCATATATTTTCAGGGCATTTGTAGATTCTTTGGGGTCTCTGGAGCTCAAATTAATAGTTCTTATATTCTATTATAACTAGTTTTCACTTCTAATGAAGAGAAGACACACTATACTGAGTGTTTCTATACTATACTAAGCCTGCCCATGCATTGTATCTCAGATAATTCTCACAGCAGCCCTAATAGGTAGGTTTTGCTATTTCCTCTAAATTGCATATGAGGAAACTGAGGCTCAAAGCAGTACAATGATTGACTCAGATCACACAGTTAGGAGGCTGGAAATCGAAGGAGAAATAGCTGTTTCTAAAATGAACAAGGCAGAGCGGAGGGATTTCTGAGATGATTTTAGAATCCATGAATGGAAGGGGCATAAGTGTCCCTGCCCTGAGGGACAGGGGCTGCCCTGGGCCCAGAAAGATGCACAAGTGACTACACTGCATGTCCATGCTGCCCACAGTAATGCTCCCAGGGACTGAGCCCTGTTCTTGATTTCTTCAGGCTTAGCTCTGGAAAGGAGAGCTCAGGAATACAACTGGCTTCTTTAGTTGTATCTCTCCCAGGAGATGTGACAGGCCATTGGATTGTGACTATAGGTTGGGAGTAACAAAGCAGTCAACCTCTGAATGTAGAGGGGGCATCCCCTACATCCCTGAAGGGCCCGCAGGTTGCAGGTGGCACTCATTTCACAAGAAAGCAAGGTGTTGCCAGAGGAAGGACAGATGGTTCCAGTCACCAGTTATTTATTTCTATAATTAGCTACATGCTGTGATCTCAGATCATGGAGAAATTACTACTTCCTATGGAATCCCTCTCATCATTATGAAAGAAACGGAAATTGAAAGCCAAGAAGAGGATGTTTTTTGAATGGTTACTCCCCAAATCTCTGAACTTGCTGGGAAAGAGTGTGGTCTGGAGAAATTATCTGAATCAGCCATAAGGATTGAGTTTTAAGTACAACTCTACCGTGGTCATGTGTTTTCACATAGAATTTACTCTTTCTGGGTTTCATGCTCTTCATCTAACAGAAATATTTTGAGAAGAAAGTCTGACTACGTATGCGACAAACTCCTATTGGCTATATATGATTATTAGGCCCATGAAACATATTAAATAAAAGATCCCTGAATCCAACATACTAGACAAATAGATATGAATCTGAATCAAGGCATCCCCACTTGTCTCCTAAGTAGCTCTGAACAAGCGACTCTAAACCTCAGTCCCCCACCGTTTCTGTCCATAAAGTGGAAAGAGGTAGTGTGATAATTTAATGAGGATACAAATGCAATATTCCTAGACCAGTGGTTGGCATAAAGCAGGCACTTGATAAATGAGCATTAATTTTACTTTTTGAGAAGACAGAGACCTAAATATTTATAACGAAATATTTATCTACTGTATCACAGAATAAGTCTAGTGCTAAATTGATCTGAGGCAATTCATTTAAGACTGTTGAGGATATAAAAGGGATAATTAATACTGGTAACATTCTCTGGTCTATGTTTGAAAATGGTCTCTTGATCTCTGGAAATTAACTTGTAATGATGTCAACTTCTGTAACTAGCCTTGTGGATTCCTACTTATGCCTAAATCATCATCCTTTTCTATATTCTCTGGCCTTGTATTGCTTTAGAAGTGAGATTAGAATTTAGAACGTGTCAGTGCCTATTTCTGATATACTCCTCAGAATTAAAACCTAACACATCTTTCATCAGACAACAGGGTTTGTACATGTGGAGATAAACTGAATAAAAAAGAGCTGTTCTTTTCATGCAAGCCAAGAAAGAGAAAGACTCACAAGACAGCAAGAGACTGTCTGCCCACTTATTTGTTCATCTTAATTGATATTTTCAAGGCAGCTTTCCTCTAAACAGCTGCAGGCCCTCTGCGTGTATTTGCTGCAAAACCGCCCAATGATTCTGTGTGGTACAAAAGAAAGAAAACACCTAGTAATAGCACCTTGGATGTGTACTGTATTCCACCATGACAAAGAGCTTTCTCATTTGAATCACGACAACCCAATGAAGTGCATGCAGGTAGAGTGAGAAGAAAATTAATAACACAGATTATATATCATACCTCAAACTCACCATGACTAAGTTCTAACTAACTACCCTTCTCCCTCAAAACCTGATGACTCCTACCTCAGTTAATGGCCCTCCATCTATACAGTTGGGCAAGAAACAACTTTTGAGCCATCTTTGATACCTATCTTTACACCTATACTAACTCTGGATACAGTTGGTATGATGCATTACAGGGAGGACAAAGTAAATGTGGGATGATAAAATAGGATTTGCAAAAATCTAAACATAATGTAACGATGGCTTGGCTTTAGGGCATTAGTGATGGAGATGGAGAGAAACAGACAGAATTGGTAGATATTTACAAAGTGTAAGTAGTGTGGCACAAGGTCTCAAAGCTAGGATGTGACAGCACTGGATATCTAACTTTACTCTTTGAACCTAATTTCAGTACAAGTTCTCCTCACTTGCCATGTAAGGCATGTCTTTTAAATGGAGACATACTTTGACCAGAGACTATAATTTTCAGTGTTTTTATAAGTAAAATAGGGCTAATAATAGTACTTACCTCATATGGTTATTGTGAGGATTAGATAACATATAACGAACTTAGCACTTTGCTACATACATACTGAAAGCTCAATAACTATATGCATATAAATGTTATCTATGTTCCAATATTTTATAATTGTAATTATGAATATAGTTTTAAAAGACAAAACAACAGAGGGCAAACTAGAACTGGAAGTTTCCTACCTTCCTTAGGCATCTGCTTCATGCTTTCTCATTTTACTGAAGTCAGAGCCCAGACTGAGTCTCCCTTTAGTCACTGTTCCCCACCTACCACAGATAAGGAGAGACTGTAAAAGGACTTCCATTCTGCCCAGTTTTCTAGGATGTGCATGCACGCACGTGCACATGCACATGCGCATGTGTGTGTGTGTGTGTGTGTGTGTGTTTCAGATTAATTTTGTGAGATGAGCGGAAGATACTGCCCTGAATTGCCTTTGGAAAAGAGCCCTATTTTTCTTAATATAAGATATATTTTTACAGCCTAATGTGTAGGCCTGAGTAATTTTCTGACAGGTAAAATACTTAGCTGTGACGGTCCATTTTTTTTCTTCCTTACATCCCCTTTTCCTTGTCCTGTTGACATCGGCCTCCTCATTTTCCGGAGGCCTAGTGTCTCACTGCCTCTCACGGACCTGCCAGCACCTTTTCTGCCTCTCTTCCTTGCACCTTGTTTGATTCTATCTTGCTAAATGTAGAGTCTGACTCTGAATTTTTTCTCAGGCCTTGACCTCTTAAGTCTTTGCCTTTTAAATCGAGATATGAACATCCTCTAGGAGAATTATGGAGTAACAGTGGAGACTGAGAGCCCAGTCCACTTTACCAGTGTGCCACATCGCTGTAATTGAAAAGTATTTAACTTAAAACATGTACATTTTTAATGGAATGCATTCAGATTAAATGCCAGGTCTACTATTTATCAGTTTTGTGACCCTGGGATATTTCTTACCCATCTAATTGCAGTATCGTATTCTGCAAAATTTCTCCTAGAAGTAAATAAGCGCGTGAAGCACCGATTATATGGCCTGGCACAAAGACTTGCTTAAAAAGCACTGAATTTTATTTTTTACTTTAAAAATAATATAACTACCTCCGAGTTACAGATGAGTAAACTGAGATTCAGGGAGACTTAATTATTTGTCTTAAATCAGAACTGATGAGTGACAGACCTGAGACTTGAGCATCATCTGGAAACAGCTTGGTCTAACCATCAGACCCATGAGCCAGACTGCTAAGCTATATGTCAAATCAATGCTATGCTTGGTTGGTAGCCCCTTTGGGCATAGTTGAATTCCAGGCCACCATCAAAATGCCTGACATAGTGGGTCCTCAATAATACAGGAATTCTATTAGGAAAAGTGTCTGTGAGAGAACGTGGAAGAGGAGTAGGGATATGCTGACAGCCATCAGACCAAGATACAAACCCAGCCCCGAGTGAAGGAGAGGGAAGAGGCAGCATGCTATGTTGCGGTGCAGCTTAAGGGAGATTCAAGAAAGGTTACCCATTTCTGCCAGAAATGCGCCCGCCCTAGCAACTCTGCTGTGTTTTGTAAAAACCTTAACTCACTGGTCGGGAGCAGCCCATGAGAAGTGTGGCCAAGGCGAGAAAGCAGGGATGGGTTTCAGGGCACAACGACCGGGGCCTCCGTCAACCACCCTCTCTGAAGGTGGAGTTCTTGAGGTACATTCTTATGGTGGCCACAAATACTAAACTAAGTTTAGTATTTATCTAACCGTCCTTCCCTTGGTTATTTTTTTATTCAATCGATATTTACTACATGGATCTTCTGTGCTAAGATTAACAGCATAACAGGAATATGAAAGTGAAGGAGAAAGTACTTGTCTTTTAAAGAATTTATATTCCAGCAGGATACAGACACATACACATGTCACTACAGTGCACTTCTGAGCCTAGGATAGATGTAACTCAGAGTTCTGTGGAAGCACAGAAGTGAGATTAAGTATTCCAGGTTTGGGGGAGATGGAGAGAACCAAAGCAGATGTGGCACTTGTTAACTTTAAGAATCTGTGGTTATGAGGAGGCAGACAGGGGGAGAAAGACGGTCCAGGGAGAGGAATAAATGGAACCTCGAGGCTTCCTAGAGGTTTAACTATGATGTGATAATCATAGGCAGTGAAACTGGACACATGGTCAGGGGCCAGGTTACAAAGGGCACAAAGTAAGTCAAACCCTGAATTAGGGCTGACGACACAGAGAGGTCGCATCATTGAATCAGGCCACAGTAAATTTACACTCTAAAGAGAGAGGCAGGCAGGCAGCTCTGG
>NW_011890822.1:0-3312 GCF_000151845.1 Pteropus vampyrus
CGCCTACCAGCGAGACCACCTGGGCTTCTACGTCGCCAGCGGCAGAGGCCTGTCCGGCAGCTGCCACGGGCTGCTAGGTAGGCGGTCGCTCCCCATGACGGGGTCGGGGCGCAGGGGGCGCTTCTCTGGAGGGCAGGCTGCTCCTGCCCCATCCGTACTTGCCTGGGGGAATCCGTGCGAGTGTGGTCTGCACACTTCGTGACAAGCTGGTTCCTGCCACCCTTGACTTTCTGGAATAGGAATAAGCTTCCTAGGCTAATTGTCATGGATCTTCAGGGAAAGCGAGCAGGGAGATTGGGAGCAACCCTCTCCTGGTCTGGTCCCTCAGTCCCAGCAAGCCGCTGGGGAGGGCAGCCCATGGCGGCGCTGGGCGTGAGGCGGGCGTCCGTCACGACAGGACGGGCTGTGAGCCGCCGGCCGCGCCTTCTCCACATGCAGCCTCGTGCGGGCCTGTGGCCACGTGGAGCCGGCGCTCGGGTTAGCAGGCAGGACTTCCTGGCCCTCGAGCGGGACGCATTGCTGTGGCCCCTGGCTGCCCGGCCGGGCCTCCCGCACCCACAGCCGCAGACGGTGCTCCTTGGCCTGGGGAACTTGATCACGTGTCTCGAGAGCGACCGGGACTGGCCGCTGGCCGCATGCTCAGCCCCGTCCCTCCCGACCTGGCGGGCGACTGGTCATCCCTGTGAGCTGCGTGGTAGCTTCTGGTGTTAGCAGGTGGGCAGCTTCCAGCCGCGGAGGCCGCCACCTGTGAAATCCCGGTCCCTCCTCCCCGGTCCCCCAAGCCCAGGTCCTGTCGCCGGTGTTGGAGGAGGCGTGAGTGCCTTCGGGCGCGTCCAGCTAGGAGCGCTTTCCGCTGAAAGCCCGCCCGCCCGCTGCTGACACTAATTACCCCTCCCGCTGGGGACCATGTGTGCATTTGCTGGTCTTCGCGGCCTAAACCGAAGTGACGTGTTTTGTTGCATGTGGCCTGCCCTTGACTGAGATCGACGCGTTTCTCGTCCATTTAGGTCAGTTCCTGAACCAGGAGGCCAGACTCACAGGGGCGCCGGCCCAGCTCAGCCCCAACTCCACGGGCCCCGCACCCCCCCAGGTGGGCGGGGTGTCTGCGGCCACCCTGCAGGTGGCAGGGCACCAGGTGCCGGTGGTCTGGAAGCAGAGGAGAATCTACAACGGGGAGGAGCAGGTGGATTGCTGGTTCGCCAAGAACGCCCGCCAGCTGCTCGACGGGGCCTTCGAGGATTACCTGGCGGCCCACCCGTTTGACTCTGAGACTGTGTTCGGCCTGGGGCGGCCCGGGGGACCCGCGCTGGCAGCCTTGACGTAAGGGTGCAGGACGGGGAGCAGCCCTCGGGGACACCGCGGCCGGCACGTTGCTGTCGCCGGCCGGCCCCTGCCTCGCACCTTGGCAGCTAGCGGCCCCCGGGGCCTGTAGATCCGAGTCTGCTTGAGCGAGGGGCGGGTCGGGGAGCTGGAGAGACGGTTATTTCTTCGGCTTCCCCTCTCTCTGTACGATGGGGAAAGGTGGTGGCATCACGTGGGCAGAGGCCGGCCGTCCTGGAAGGCCGGGAGCCCTTGTCCCCTGCGTGCCGGCGGCTCGTCCGTCCCACAGCAGGGCGGCTCTGCTCTCCCGGCGGAGGGGCCCACGCCGGGCACGCGGCTTCCCTCGTGAGGGCACAGGCCTCGCCGTGCTGCCCCAGCCCGTGGGGGCCGGCCTCCGCCTCCGGGACCGTGGGGCGCAGCCCGGGCACGGGCCATGCTAGTACCACGTAGCCCTGACCGTCTTTGGAGAGGATTTTCTCCCGCCCTTGGAAGTTACTTTGCATTTGATCGAAAATAGAGAATCTGTATCCCAGCTACACGTGGCTTTTCAGTGGGCTCTGTAAACGCCTGACTTTGCCCGTAGCCTCCTGTGCATTCCAGCCAGCTAAGTGCTTTTAATAAACGGGACAGCCCCCCACGAGTGTTTCTTGCTGGCCCGTTGGTGCCGGGGAGTCGGCCTGCGGAAAGATGGAGCTTTTGCTAGTGCTTGCCGGCCTTGGCTGTCACCGTGGCCTCCCTCCCTCACGGCCCTCACGGCCCTCACGGCCCTCTCGCTGGCGCTGAGCTGGGCTCTCACAGGACTGGGCCGGGCGGTGGGAACAGCACAGGCCGGCCGGTCAGCTGGCATGCGGGGATCAACGCGTGGGCTCGGCAGGAAGTGCGGGCATGCCACGCACCCCGAGACGCACCCCCGCGTCTCCAGCGGGCGCAGCCGGGAGATCGGGTGCCAGAACTTGGATAGATCTGGCCCACGAGGGAAAGGTTCGAATCGGGGGGTGGGGGCTTCAGCAGTCAGAGGCCATCGCTCTCTTCGCTGTGGGCCCCGTCCGGGCCGCCCGTGCACGTCACCGAGGGGCCGTGAGGCTGCCAGTGGCCTCGCCGCCACCTTCACTGCCATCTCGGCAGGTCTGGCTTCGGCTTGGTTTGGTCTTCTCAGGGCCCGATGCTCCCTGAGCGAGGGGGGTCCAGGGCGCAGCGGGACACGGGGCGCCAGAGCCCAACAGCAGGGAGAGAATGGCTTGGGTCAGAGGAACGGAAGGTCTGGGCAGGAGACCGGATGCGATAAAGGCCTCTACGCTGGCTGCATGGGCGGCGTCCCCCGCCGGGAGCGACTCCAGAGCAGGCTTTCACGGAACGTGGACACACACTTGGCACGCGGAGGGACATGGGCCTAGGAGAGTGGTCTGTCCTGCCTCAGAGCCCCAGCCTCTCTCCACGGTGAAGTCCCCAGACGGTGGCCTGCTTGCTCTGTCGTTTCTGACTCCCGCCTTCCCAGACTAGCTGCCTGTGTTTGTGCCAGCTGTGTGAAGACAGCTGCGTAGACAGACAGATGCTCCCACATTTCCGAGCTCAGAGGTAGAGGCAGCGTGAGCCCCAGACAGCCAGTGCCTGGCCAAGCTCCACAGGGACCTTCCTGTTACGTAACCTCGGTCACAGCTATCCCGTGAGCCAGGGGCCAGCCGGCCGCTGTGTTAGCGCTTGGAGCCGTGGTTTGCGTCCCGGGTCCGGACCTCAGAGCTGCAGAGAGGAGGCTGCTCGCAAACCTCGCCCGTCGGGTCAGAGGAACGGAAGGTCTGCTTCTGTGAGAGCGGAGGAGACCGTTCCAGCTGCTGCCCGTCTCCTGCCCCGAAACGCCGCGGCCGCGTGTCGTACGGAGGGCCTTTCGGCGTGGTTGAGGAACGCAGCGTTTTCTGGTGGCCATGTGTGCTGTGAATAACAGGCTCCTTTAAACTCAGCGCAGAGGGAAGGGGAAGTCTCTCCCCGGGTGGGGAA
>NW_011890822.1:6247-6585 GCF_000151845.1 Pteropus vampyrus
GCGATGAACACACAGTAGCATAAAGCTTTGTGTAGGACTGAATGGCAAGCTCATTTTAAATGGGTCATGCAGTTTTCCCAGAAGAGAAAATACTTCAAAACAAATATATTCACTTATTCATTCATTTAACTAATATTCAGTGGACACTAACTACAGCGAGGGGGCAGAGTGCCTCCCAAACTGGCCTGGGAGATACGTTGCATGCAGTTATCATACAGGACAGACAGCAGAGTGCCCTGCCAATGGCTCGGGTAAAATTGGTGGGGTTTGAACAGGAAGACACTTTTCAGCCTGTGCTGGCGTTTGATCCAGCTCTCACAGAACTGGTGAGGCTGGAG
>NW_011890822.1:10020-10804 GCF_000151845.1 Pteropus vampyrus
TGATACACCCGCCCATGGGCCAGGAGGAAACTCTAGCTCCCCAGAGAGTGAGGGCAGGGAGGGGCGCCGGGCGGGGGCTGCTGGTCCCCGGGGTGAGACTTCCCCACTTCCAGAGGGGCAGGCGGAGGCCAGCTTTGCACAGGGCAGGCCTCTCAGCTACTGGACTGGGGGCACAGTGGGGTCTGCAGGGGAGGGACCCTGTGCAGGGGTGAGACGGAGAGGGAACAGGGCAGCCACGGGGCCCAAGGCTGCCCGTGCTGTGGGTCAAGTCTGAGGCTGGGTTGGAGGCCCCTCTGGGAAAGCATCTTTGCAGACCTGCCCAGACAAGCTGGGGAGAGGCCGTCCCCTTGGAGAGTGGCAGCCAGCCTGACAAACACCCCGCGGCTCCCTCTGTAGGTCTGGAGATTGGGGTGGCCTCCCTTCTTGGTGAGTTTCGAACGTATGTGCTTAGTCTCAAAGCCCTCGGTGTCTGGGCACAGCCACGAATTTACCCAACGCCACTGAGGTGTGCATCTAGAAGTGTCATGAACAGAACCGCGATGTCATCCAGCAGTCCCGATTCTGGGTAAATGTCCGAAGGAAACTATTACCTCAGAGAGGTGTCTGCACGCCGTGTCCATTGCAACATCGTTCACAAGAGCCAAGGTGTGGAAACAGCCTACGTGTCCATGGAGATGGGTGATGGATGGATGAAGATACATGTACATGTACACAGTGGAATATTATTCAGCCTTGAAAAAGAGGGAGATCCTGCCATTTGCAACAACATGGATGAACCTGGAGG
>NW_011890823.1:0-530 GCF_000151845.1 Pteropus vampyrus
ACTGGGAGAACTTCTTAATCAAAAGGAAGAAAGAACTCCAGGCACAGACTTGGCATCGTGCTAAAATGTCCTTATATGTTGGAAGGTATTAAATACTTTCTCTCAAGCAAACCATAGATTGCTTCCTTTCCTGATTCGGCAAAGTGCCATAATTGTGCAAAAGAAAGAAAAGCACACGTCATGCAATTTGAAGGATGTTACTTAAGCATTGGAAGTTCAGAGGGTAATTTTGTTACTTTTTTAAAAAAAGCCAGTTATTTGTGAGAAAAGTTTCGTAGCCCAGGAATTGCAAGGGTGTGGTTGTCATGTTAAATTAGACCTGTGGATCTTGTTTGTTGGGTCTCTGTGATCTTGACTCAGAGAATCCTCTATTATTTTTAAAATTCCTTGGAAAGCTTTCATATATATGTATCCAGATTTTCAGCTTCTTTTGACAAAAGAAAAAGAATATTTGGCAATACTGGGCCCATGTTCCTGCCTTGAAACCTTATGGTGGAGCTGAGTGACCCCTGCTATTCTGCCTCTCCAGA
>NW_011890823.1:2478-4463 GCF_000151845.1 Pteropus vampyrus
AAACTCACCATAAAAGAAAGTCTCAAGTTACAGATTTATGTAGCACTCAGGAGATTGCTATCTAGGGCCCATGACACTATTATAGCTCTCAAGTAAGTACCTTATTAAGGATGCAGGGGAGGTAAGGGAAGCAGAAGAAAATATATCACATGGCAAACTGCTCTCTGTGCTTACCGTGGGTTTGTTCTAAACTCCTGCATGCAGAAGTGCAACCACTAAGACGAGACTGTTGAGGTCATTCAACTTTTCCCAGAGATTCTATACCTTCTTCTAGTTCCCAAGAAGACTGCCTCCCAGAAAACTGTAATCAGGATTCCCAACCTTTGTATCAAAATTGGCCAAGCTAATTAATTAGAAGTAGGTAAAACGCTGACATATGTTCATCTGCCCTTTAATTATTATAGGACATCACCTTGGTAAATTTAACCTCTGGTCCAGCTGGCCAAGTATAAAAAGAAAAAGAGCCGGGAGAAAGCCTGCTGGTCCTTTCTCTGACCATGCCCAGTAGCCCTTGACACAAGCAAGTTATTACATCTACCTCAGTTTACTCCTGTGTAAATGATACTTATCTGCCTCAAGTGTTTCTCAAAGTGTGGTTCACTTCCCATGGGGGGGGAGTAGGAGAAGGGAGTGCGAAAGATGCTTTTAGTAGGTAATGAGTATTAGAAAAATATTCATTCTTTGTATATAGACTTGGGTTTTCTTTTTTAGTAAATTGTGTTATTTTTAAGGAAGTGAATTTAAAGAATATTATTAAGCAATATCAGCTCAGATGGTATGTGAATGTGAAAAACAAATCTTGAAGGTGGTTCTCAATCTTTTCAGGTGGCAGATTACTTGCAAGTGAGCATTCACAAAACACAGAGTAATATTGAGGTATTCTATTTTATCGTAAATACAACGGAAATTTTTATAACTATGTATTATAAAATCATGGCTATTAGATTACATATCTGCAATTTTTAAAAACCTGGCTATCAAAATAAGATATAACCAGGCTTCTTCAAATTTTTAGCTAATAATTGTGTGCTACTAGCTTATATTGTCTTATTTTTTGCTAACATTCAAAAGCAAATAAACTAGGGTAACCACCAAAAATTTAAGAAACTTAAGTAAAACAAAAAGCTTAATGGATCTAATTTTTTATTCAATAAGGCTATGATTATTTTACTCTATTTTAGCCTTAATCATGAATCTCCAGTGCTGCTCGGAACACCCTACGAAAACCAGGGGCCAGATAGTGTCTGAAGTCCATTTTATGATTCTTTATCATGTAAGATCTTAATTTATGGTTGTGAACATTTTAAAAGACTGTTACACACTAGGCCCGACTCCTTCCCTAGAGGGATCAGTGTCCTCTTTATTCATCAAAATAGAGACTTTATGATTCTGCTTTATGATTCTTTACTCAAAGTTCTACCCATTAGTTAATGTCAGACTGTGGGAAAAACCTATCTTTCCTTGTCTCCTCTGCCCAGACTTCATGGGACTACATGAGACTTGAGTACAACCATCCATCATAGGACTTTGCCATCCTGGCACAGGAACCAGGGTGGCCAGGCGACCCTGATGTAAGTATGACCCCTGATTGAAGTAATAGTTCTGTTCAGAGAACAATAATGATGCTAGAAGGGAGGGGTGCCTCTTCCCTTGGGATCACTAGGTGTAAGACTAAAGTAAGCTAGGAGCTGCCATGTGGAGAACACCTTCCCAAGATTGAAGCAAACAGAAGAAGTGAACAGGGAGCAGAGAAAAGAATGCTGATGAGTCCCGGATAAAGCCTCATAAAACAGGAAGCCAGCAAACTTCAGAGGAACGAGGAGTGGCATTTGTAAATCAGTCTATGTCTGGGACAAAACATGTTTTCAGGGACCTGATTTTGTGACCCAGTCCCTGTTACTAAGCAGGCTGACAGGATTTCTTACCTTCAAGGATGACAGAAACGATGCACAGAAAGCAGCTAATGACCTGAGAATTTAGGGAGG
>NW_011890823.1:6848-12529 GCF_000151845.1 Pteropus vampyrus
TAAAAATAGATTTATTGATCTCAAATGCATTTTTTTATTCTAAGTTTTCTGAAATCTGTACTATAATAAAGTTTCTCTCCTTCCCATCTTCCTCCATCTTATAAAACTACTGCTGCTTACTTTGGTGAACCATGATAAACAATATAATAGATAGTATCTTACATTAAGATCACATAGTCCATATATGTGTAAAAGAAATGCATAGAAGAAATCTGCAATAATATACACCAAAGTGTTCCTGTGGTTATGACTGGTAAAACTGTAGGTCTCTTTATAACAGCATTTTCTAATTGTTCTTTAATGAATACATATTTCTTCTGAAATAAGGAAATTAAAATTTGTTTCTATAAGAACATAACATAAACCCCCAATTTACATTGTGCCCCAAATCTAGTAGAATAAATTACATGAATACAATTTTTTATCATTCTTACTATCCAGTTTGCAATTTTTACTAGTCCCTTGAAATATAAATATGCATTCCTCTGCCTTCTCCATAGGTGGTACACAGAGAATAAAAGGAATCAATGCAGCATTCTTTACTACTTCCTGCATGAAATACTTATTGGCATTAGACAGCTGGGGTTTTTATGGCTTCTGAATGTTTTACCTTCCATTAACTAAATCCTACTGACAATTTTTTTAAAAAGCTACGCAAACATTAATGTCAAAAAAAAAATGATGAGGTGAAAGAATGGAAGATATATTTCCAAGTTGCCTGAGTCCCAGAAAACACGATTTTTAACCCTTATTTAAACACACACACACACACACATGCACACGCACATACATACAAAGGATCTCCTTGTCGAACATATTAAATTATATATTGGACATTAGTTTCGTAAAGTCTGATTTCTAAATCATAATAGAACACATCTGGGGTGATTTTCTGACTCTCCTCGAATATTTGGTTTTCTTGGCAGCTGCAGAAAATCTCTGGGCAGATATACTGCTACAATAATTAATGCCAGCTTTCAGGCTTCGTAATGAAAAAAAATTTCATGACAGTAACAAGAAAATGGTACCCCCTCCCCCGAATAATCACAGATTTAATGTAAAACATGAATCCACACGGCCTCTAGCCTAGAGCAGCTGAAAGACATTTGTGTGATTCATGAACAAAGAGTCATTCGATCTCTTCCATCAGACCTTTCTGCATTTCAGCCACTTTCGTTTACACCCAGCATTGGTTGCCTCATTCATACCCTGGTTTTGTCTGTGCTGAACAGTGCTCCTGATTTCTACCACTGGTTCCAACAAGACCTTTACCTTCTCTTTGCTTTTAATCTCCCCCACAGTCCCTGAAGGGCATCCGGAGCCTAGCACATTGCCTGTAACAGTAGATGCTCAACCAAAGGCTGGGTAGACAGACTAGACAATGAATGAGAATATGAATGAACCAAGATTGTGTGAACAAAAAGGAAGCATCAAAAACTAAAAGACTTCCCTGATTCTAAAAGGACTTCATTTATAAAAGCAAATATGCTATTTTTTAGAAGCAAATATACAGATAATATGTCCCATAGCTGCATGACACCAGGGAAATTCCTTCCCCTTGGTGCTGCAGCGTCCTCACCTCTAAAATAGTCAGCAGCAGTGCCTGCTTCTGGGAGTCACTGAAGGGTTCAATTATTTACTGTTTGTAAAGTATTTCGCAGAATGACTGGAACAAAATAAATGCTCCAAGTCAAAGGAAAAGAAGTAAGGAAAAGCAAATAAACACCAAGTTCACTGTTGCTATTCTATTAATACACAGGGGCCAACTTTGGCATAAATACCAAATGGACTTGGAACATATACTCAGTATCCTAAAAGATGGGGAACAAATGTACATAGCTAGCTTCAAATCCTGTGTATTTGACTGGGGTGTTGTATAATCTCTGGGCCTCTGCGTAAATTATTTATAAATGGAGATGATAACAACAGTTCTCATCTCACAGGGTTTTTGTGAAGATTAAACACTATGTATAAAGAATTTAGTAAGATGTCTGGCACACAGTTAATAATCAATACATTTTAGCTAACACTACTATCATGTTATTTGAGGATCTGGTAATATCATGATTAAATAGGTATTACATAATAATTTATGTTATGCATAACTTATTCATGCATCTAATACTTATAGAGCACTTACATCATATCAGGCACCTTTATATGCCATATTCTGCAAAGTTCCACAATAGGCATATGATACAACTTACAGCATTAACTTTATTTTAAAGAATTAATATAAAAAGAAAAACCTTTTGAGAAATGTAGGAGAGGATAAAAAGAAACCCTGAATACCCTGAATACTGAATACCCCACTGCTTCCAGGCCCCATAGACAGCTTTGTACACGTGTGATCTAACTTCACCCGTACAACACATCAACATTGATGCACAGGTGAGGGCACACAGCAGTTAAGCCACTTGCCAAGTCTCGCAAGCCACCCAAGTCCCAGAGACAGAATTCAAACTCAGATCTATCCAGAATTATGCCCATCTCTTTAAAATTTACTGACCAGAAAAATATAAAGGTGAGTAAAGCCAAACAGTCAGAATTCATCTTCACTTTTAATAACATTTCAAAAGACAAACACTCATCTAAGCTCAAATTGCTATGACAAATTACCAAAGATTCCAAAGTATTCCAAGGATTTTCTACAGGGCGGGGTATGCCCCCAGGGGAAACTGTCAAGGTCCAGAGACATTAACGGCTGTCACAGCTAGGAAGGAGCTACTCGCACCTGGGATAGAGACCAGGGATGCCACGATGGATTATCCAGTTCAAGTATCAATAGTGCCAATGTTAAGAAACCCTGTATTCACCAGTGAAATGAAAATCTTAGACTTTACAGAGTTGTACAGTGCTTGGCGATGCTCTAAAATTCCATACAAATAACCACTTAGTGCGCTCATTCTTCCCTAGTGTTAACTTTACACTTCAGCTCACATTACTGCCAATGTGACCTCTTTCATCACATCGAAGGCTAGGCCAGCTTTCATGTCAGTGGCCCTCTTCTCACGTAGATGTGAACAAACGGACTGATAGCGGTTTCAAGTTGAACAAGAGTCCCCCATTTTAGTTTTGAAAGGCTTCAGACCAAGGGGGTCTTTTCAGTGTCATACATTGTTGCAGTCGACATTTTTCCAGATGTTTTCCATCTTCAAACCAGCAATGTGGTCTTCTTTACCTGTGTTTTCTGGCATAAAGAACTGTGAGACGATTTAAAATTAAATCGTCCACGGTAAAAATTGCCTTAGAAAGGTAAAGTTGAATTTGCTAAGAGCAGAAATTGCAGTCACTTGATAGATTTATTCCCTAATTTGATAGCCTCTGCCCCTTCCCTGAAAATTTCAGCTTAAGATTTATGGATCTCTTGGATAATCGGTTCTCCTGTGGGAACACGGCTTTTTTGAAAGTCATAGTCTAATGAATTTTTACTCACACCATGGAGGAAAAGATTTTGATTCCTTAAGGTCTCCAAAAACGATCCATCTTTTGAAAGCGACAAGTATATGTTGTTAAGCCAAGGCAGTAACAAGTAACTCTAACCTTTTTCTTATTAGTTTGATCTGCTATCGATTACACACAAAGGGAGCATGAATTTTCATGCAAATCACAGTGTTTGGAGGGGGGAGGAGGATGACAGCTGTAATACTTTTGACAAATTTGAAAAAGGGGCGGCACTGTTTGAGACTATGCTGTCTTCTTAAGGTGTAGTAAGAAGAGGCAGGAAGAAGAGAAGGCAGTTTATTCTATGTTATCACCACCAAATATGCAAACAGGAAGGCAAAAACAAAAATTATATGTTTGACAAAACATATATAGATATGTTTGATAAAACATATACAGATTAATTTAAATCAATACTTAATTCTAAAATTACTAACATGCCCTAAAGACTTTCAAAAGCTCTAAAGATGATTTAAAGTAGAAGTTCTACAACCACAATACTAAGGATTTTGAAAGGATAAACAACCAGATCTGAAACTAATGAAAGGAGTCTTGGAGGGCTAATTTGCACATTTATTCATGGAAAGTTTCATACTGGTACTCCAGAGTCACAGGGTTAGAAAGTGTTAACAGCTGAATTAAAGCTTCCTCTTTGAAGGAAGAATCCATTTTTAAAAAAGATTCTAACGTTTAAAATAAATCATTACTTTGTTCAATTGGATGAAAAATCCCGCTGTATGTTTTAAGAGCATATGTGGATTTATTTGTAAAACTTAGAAAAATGAATAGAGGATGGGTGCCAAATTGTTAACAGTGGTTCGCAGAAGACAGGAGGAGAAGAATCTAGCCCACGTGGGGCAGAAGGGAATAGTAACACTGCTTATTTTATACTTTTTAAGGTCTATGACTATGGGTGATTTTTATTTTTTCAGTATCTGTCAGTTTTTAGGTTTTAGTACTTCCAGTATTTATTTTTAAAAGTTTAGAAGGAAAGCAAAATAGTGCCTGCAAACAACATCCTAAAAAACAAATGATACATCATTAGATATTTCATAGCACTCACTGAATACTTCTAACAGCCAGGCACTGGGCTTAGGGCTTCATTTGATCATCTGAGCATCTGATTGTTTCATCTTCACAACTGCCTTATCTACCCTGATCAGAGAATGAGGTAGTTTGTTGGGGTTTTTTAACTAAAAAGTTTGTTTCACAGAAATAGTTTCACTAAAAGACATTATACAAGTTATAGCAATTGCAGATTTTCAAAGACCAAGGATATAATGAAACTGACTTGGCATTAGACTCAGACAATTCAGTTTCATTTCATGACTGAAAAGCTGTTACAAGATCATAACAGCTTTGGGGCCAATATTGGCACTATCCCTAATAAAAACCACTACCACAACAGGAACTTACTAACGACTTTAGTCAGTTCTGAATCATCTCTATCATCCTGCTCTTCTGAGGCTACAAAAATGCAGTTTAGGTAGCTGTGTTGAAGTCACGGGGTTAGTGGGAGGTTGAACTATCTGACTAGAAAACCCCTCACTGCAAACATGAGACTGTTCTATAAAAATAGACACACATGAAAAGAAAAGATAATTGTTGAGAAGACTGGTAGATTTTACTATCTCATAGCATTTGAGATGGGAGGCATTTCATATCAGTTTATCACATGTCTAGTATAGATAACCCATGACTATCAAAACTGCAATCATAGCTGGCAGAAATTATAATTAAGAAGTTTGGTGGGTAGAATAATGGCCCCCAAATATGTCCACATCCCAATCCCCAGAATCTGTGAATATGTTACATGGCAAAAGAAAATTAAGTTGCTAATTATAGTGACCTTAAAACAGTGAGAGTATCCTGAATTATCCAGGTGGGCCAAATCTAATCCCAAGGGCCCTTCAAAGAGGCGGATGAAAGCACAAGAGAAGAATGAGAGGAAGATGTGGCTACGAGAGAAAAGCACAAAAAGATGCAACCTTGATGGCTTTTCAGGCAGAAGAAAGAAGCCTCTAGAAGGTGGAAAAGTCAAGGAAAACTAATTCTCCCACAGAGTCTCCAAAAAAGGAATGCAGTCTAGCTGGACAACTTGATTTTAGCTCAGTAAAACTCCTGCAGGACTTCTAATCTACAGAACTGTAAGGTAATAAATTTTATGTTCTAAGACACTAAGTTCGTGGAAATTTGTTTCAGCAGTAAAAAGAAAACTAATACAGGAAGTAACTACT
>NW_011890824.1:0-1600 GCF_000151845.1 Pteropus vampyrus
TATTGTAAATTAGCTGCAGGGAACGTAGGAGTGACGCTGCCTTTTCGAGTTAGCGATTTCGTGTTCTCTGCTGGCTTTCGCGAACCGTTCCCGGCAGCGT
Organism: Pteropus vampyrus; assembly: GCF_000151845.1. Classification (NCBI taxonomy): domain Eukaryota; kingdom Metazoa; phylum Chordata; class Mammalia; order Chiroptera; family Pteropodidae; genus Pteropus; species Pteropus vampyrus. Next base: position 101 of record NW_011890824.1, read on the forward strand.
CTAAGGCACGCACACGTGCCTCTCACGCCGATGCGAGTTGGGGTGTGGTGCGTGCAGGCCGCCCTCCCTCACCGGGGGGCACGCTCCTGCCCACAGGGTCTGTGCCTCAGGCTCCTCCCACCCCGGGATGTCTGCGCAGAGCCGGGTGCTCATCAGACCGTGTTGACTGACTGGCTCATGGCACAGGGCCTGCCCGGGAAGCAGAGGTCGCTGTCAGCCGGGAAGTCGGGGGAGATTGGGCAGGGGCTGCATGGGGACCAGAGGGCCGTAGGGAGAGGCTTTCAGAGGAGGTGGGGCTTCAGGTAGCCCCCGAGGGATTCGGTGCACAAGGCTGTGTTTACGAGGGACTGACACAGGGTGCCAAGCTGTCCGTGCCACCTCCGCGCCGTCACCGAGAGAGGGTGCGGTTGAGTAAAGGCGCAAACGCAGGGTTAACGCGCAGCCTGGGTCCCGGGTGGCCCTGGCTTCCTCTTCGCGCATTTCCGGTGCCAGAAGTTCTGCCACAAGCCCCTGGCACTCCGCAGCCACGAAGCCGAGCTGCAGGTTCGTGGTCAACAGGAAGCAGCGACAGTGCGGCGGCCACCTCCTCAGTGAGCTCGCCTCACCCGGGAGCCGGGGGGGCCACCGCAGATCCCGGGAGGGTTCTCTAGTCCCCCCCAGGACAGGAGACGGAGCCTTGGGTGGCGTGTCGGTGAGAGGGAAGTTGCTTCTGGAAGGGGAGACTGAAGACGGAAGAGCCAGATGGAGCCAGACCCCAGCCTGGGGCGGGGCGGGCGCCGGGGGCAGGGCTGGCCGCAGGACCGGCCTCGCTCACGACAGGTGTCATCCGTTCCCGTGTGCGCACGCGGGCACGCGGGGCCGTGAGCTCTGACTGCGGCCCTGCCCTCCACACGTCATGCTTCTCTCCCAGTGAACTTTGTGACCGTCCCAAGTGGGAACCTCCGCCCATCTCTGTGTCCTGCTGCCTGTTTATAGCATCCCTGACTCACCAGGGCAGATACCGAGAAAGCGGCCCAAAGGTCACTGGGTAGCACAGGAGACGGAGGCGCCCGGGAAGGAGGCGGGGCCCCAGCGCGGCAGTTGGTGCCCTGGGCAGGTGATCCGGGGACAGGGACGAGCTCAGCAGGCACAGGGGGGACGGGGATGGAACCTGAGCGCTGCCAGCACAGGCTGCCTTGAGGGACAGCTAAGCTTCCCCTCCGAGTCCGACGTGTCCCCACCGCTGTGCCCCTCCGGTGCTGAAATTCACAGCGCCGAGCGCAGGCGCGGAGGCTGCCGCCGAGGTGCCGGGCCCGGCGGGGAGCGAAGTCACCCCCTTCCTTTAAACGCCTTTTTCCAGTCCACGTTTCTGAGCAGTCCCTCTTCCCATCAGACCCTGGGAAGGGACTCGGAACGGAGCGTTTGGACGGCAGTGGGTGCCATCAGGAAGCGGGGACACCCGAGGAGGCGGAGAGGGGAGAAAGGCAGGACAGGAGCCCCGAGAGCACAGCAGCTCGCGGC
>NW_011890824.1:3965-5476 GCF_000151845.1 Pteropus vampyrus
GGTGCTGCTCTGCCCAGGCCGTGGGCGGAATCTAAGCACCGGGCACGTTCGGATGGGAGAGGAGCAGGGCGGAGGCCGGCAGCCCCTCTGGGACCCGCCTAAGCGCCGCCACCTCCTGGGAGCCCTCCCTCATTTCCCACTCCCTCCTCTGTGTCCCCTCGGGAGGCGTGGGCTGCCCGCTCGCTTTTGGGTTTGACCTTGAGGGCCTTCACTGCTCACTTGCACATGGCAATGGCTGTTTCTTCCCTAAATGCTTCCACTGGCAAATTGTCCACCCGCTCAAGCCGGCCACCGAGCCCGGCCCCCTCCTCTAAGGTCTGAGGGGAGGTGGCGAGCCTTGGTTCTGGCCTGGGGGGAGAGGCGGGGGGGGGGCAGAGACACACTCCGCAGTGCCTTGAACACCAGCAGAGAACTGAAGAACTGGTTCCTCTGGCAGAGCTCACCCAGGGGTCACATGGCTTCTCCCCGGGGAGGCAAGCCTGTCCCTCCGGGCAATGCACAACTCAGGCCACTTTGGTTTGGGGTATTTCCCTGAACCCAGATCCCTTCTTTTTGCTCCGGCATGGGTTGCAGCCGGACTACAAATGTGGGTCGGGGGAGGCGGGCACGGGGACATCAGCCCAACACCTCTGGGCCTCCCTCCCCACGCCCGCTGAGATCCGAAGGCTGAGACAGCACCCCCGTCGCTGTGGTCGTGCAAGACCCTCACTCCTGAGGCGCCTGCACGAGCTCTGTGCTCAACAAGGAGCTGCTTGGGCGAAGAGACAAAGGCCTCTCGCCGGGTCACGGGGGCCCCTTGGCCTTCACTCAGGGAGACGACCTGGCCGGTCAGAGCTAGTCACCCTTCTCGAGCTCTGTTTCCAAGCCTCCACCCCACCCCTCCCCAGCACCCAAGGGCCCCACGGCCCGGCGTTGAGAGGAGGGGAGGTGAGGGAGTCGAGGAGCCAGGGGGCCTGGGAGAGCCGCCCTGGGCGGGCGGGCCGGCAGCCAGTGGTCTCGGGCTTTGCCAGTGCAAGTCGGAAGGTGAGCCCTAACCAGAGCCGCCTCGGTCCCTGTCCCAAAGCCAGAGTCGCATTTCCTGGTATAACCTTCGCCCTCGCCCTCTCTCCCCAGGCCTGTGGAGCCTGCGGTAGCTTCTAGATTGCAAGCTGATGGGATTTCTCAGAGTAAATGTGCTCCTGACATCCCCAGCCCACACCCCACAGCCTCCCTCCCACCATGCCCAGGAGCCTAACCCCGAGCCTTCTGTCCCAACTTGGGAATCTCCCAGCGCCCCGCACGGCGGTGTGGCTGTTTGGTGCGGAGTCAGGATCTGGTTGTGTACCGCTCGGTCCCTCGTTTCTGTCTGGGGGTCCCCGTCTTCCAGGTTGTCAGAAGAGAGTCAGAAGGCCAAGGAGCTTGGGCCCTTGGAAGGGGCTGCTTTTCTCTTGCTCTGGGAATGGTGCTGGCTAAGCCGCAGTGCCTTTCTGCCTCAGTTTCCCTGTACGTGACACAGGTGTCAATACTTTTAC
>NW_011890824.1:6431-7174 GCF_000151845.1 Pteropus vampyrus
CGCATTTCCTGGTATAACCTTCGCCCTCGCCCTCTCTCCCCAGGCCTGTGGAGCCTGCGGTAGCTTCTAGATTGCAAGCTGATGGGATTTCTCAGCCTGACATCCCCAGCCCACACCCCACAGCCTCCCTCCCACCATGCCCAGGAGCCTAACCCCGAGCTTTCCATCCCAACTTGGGAATCTCCCAGCGCCCCGCACGGCGGCGTGGCTGTTTGGTGCGGAGTCAGGATCTGGTTTTGTACCGCTCGCTCCCTCGTTTCTGTCTGGGGGTCCCCGTCTTCCGGGTTGTCAGAAGAGAGTCAGAAGGCCAAGGAGCTTGGGCCCTCGGAAGGGACTGCTTTTCTCTTGCTCTGGGAATGGTGCTGGCTAAGCCGCAGTGCCTTTCTGCCTCAGTTTCCCTGTACGTGACACAGGTGTCAATACTTTTACCGCTGCTTCTCTCTCTGGTTTTAAGGAGACGGTTAAAACCCTAAGTAGTGACTGTGTCTACATACGTACATCTGGATTTTCCAGGACAAACTCAGCTTCAGACACTTTGTCCCAACTGTCAGAGCTTGTGTCTGAGCCTATGCTCTGATTTGGGATCCGAAAATATGGTCTTGAGAATTTATGAACTTTTCATTCCAGAAATGGGCCGGGATTTCTTTCTTTTTTTTTTTTTTTTACTAATATGCAAATAAAAACCATTCTGATTCCCGGTGTCGGACTGGAACCTGCCTGAACCTGAACCTGAGGACAGAATG
>NW_011890824.1:10374-11633 GCF_000151845.1 Pteropus vampyrus
ACAGTCTGTCGCCTAGAAGATCTCTCCTATATGTGGCTTATGCTCTGAGTCAGACATTACTTTGCACCCGGAAGTCAGACTTTCCTGCCCGAGGACTCCGTCCAGCTGTCCCCTCTGCAATGCCTTCCCCTGCCGTGTCCGCATCATAAGCCAACGTGACCGCTGACAGCACGCTCGGGTGTGCTCTCTCCTCCCGTAAGGCCTCCCCTGACGTCACAGCCGGCAGGCTCTCTCCCGCCCGCAGACCCACGTGGCACACGGGGTCGCTGTCCGGCTGCCAGCTGCACTCTGCCTTGTGTCTGAGTTATTTCCAACCTGTGTCTCATTCCTCCTAATAAACCGTGAGCTCACTCATTTCTTCTGCCAATTTTTAATTATGCTACGTGCCCGGCATTGTTCCATCATTCCACCTAGTCAGGGAGAAGGGTCATTTTAAGCACATAATTATGTAATTACTAATTTTGGTCAAGTACAGTGCCTGACACATAGTAGGTGATGAGAAGATATTTGTGAATGAGTGGATGGGTGGGTGGGTGGATGGATGGGTGGATGGATGGATGGAGGGGAAGATGGATGGATGGAGGGCAAGATGGTTGGGTGGGTGGGAGGATGGATGGGCAGGTGGGTGGGTGGGGGGTAATCACAGAAGGCGTGGGGTGGGGATGCACTATCGGGTTACTGGACTTTGCTGTGATGGTGGTACAGGGTGCATGATGAGCTCATCTGGAGTTTATGAAGCTCATGGAATAGTCAAGGTTGCCACCTGACTATCACCAAGGGCTGTGAGTGTGGGGATTTTGGAGGGAGGGCACAACCGTCCAGTCTGCCCTCCAGAGTCTGACCTGGTCACAGGCACTGCCCACCCTTCGGTCCCACCGAGTGCTCTCCCGACATCTGTCCGGCGTTTCTCCCCCGCCCCCTCTAAGCTGAGGGATGGTTCGTCTCATTCTGCCAGGTTCTTGGCTCCAGACAACCTTCTGGAGGGACTTCGGGTAGGCAGCCCCGGGCGTGGGTATGAAGAGAGAGTCGCTGTCCTTCCGGCCACTCCCTCTGCGGTGTGCGAACTTGGCTGCCAGAGCCGGTATCCAGGGACTCGGCCGGAGGGAAAGAGTTAAGTGGCCCTGCCTTCCGCCAGAGTCCTGAGCCTCCATGCCTTCCCAGAGAGCTGCAGGCTCGGCCAGAGGCTAAATTTAGAAGGCAGCTAAGGTTTCCTGTTAACAGCTGTCCTGCCCCTCAGAGAAGACACACCGAGGAGAGGA
>NW_011890825.1:0-884 GCF_000151845.1 Pteropus vampyrus
GGAGCTGACTGTCAGGCGCCTCCAGCTGGCAGGTCCCCTCCGACCCTGTGGCAGAAACCGTCGCAGCCAGGATGGATGTCACCCAGCCTCGGGGCACCTCAGGAGTGCAGCCCAGCCTGCAGCTCGCCAGGACACGGCCACCTGGACCCACCTCCCTCCTGAACCCTCGCCCACCCTTTGGTGGCCTCCTCCCTCACCGAGTTTTGGGCTGAATCGCCCCCTCGGTTAAGCCACTCGGGTTCGGCATGGGCCTCCTGCCTGGCGTCCCCACAGCTAACGCAGGCCTTAGCGCCGAGTCTGCTGGGGCTGCCCTGGCGAACACCACAGAACCTCTAAATGCAGTCACGCCCAGAGTTTCTGGGGCCCGGGACTTTGACAAATGCATTGGAGGGGGGACACAAGTCAGCCCACAAGAGCACCCCAAAAAAGGTGCTCGGCAGACCAGCTTTTCATCACTGGTAGCCCAGTGCGTTTGACGTGGGGGGGAAAGGCGGACCCCCTGAAAACTCAGTGGCACTCAGCGGTCACTCAGCGGTCACTCAGCGTTGCAGAAACATCCGCCATGGGTGAAGGGAAGCGACGCGCCTGGCCGGCGAGGAGCCGATTGAGGCCGGGCACGCGTCCTTGGTCGTGTTACGCAGACGCGGGGCCGAGTGCAGCTGGCTGTCCGGGTAGCTAGCGAGGGGCTTCGAAGGCTGGAGGCTTTGCTGGCGCATCGATTATTCGGACGGAGGCACCCAAGGGTCTCCGGAAGGCAGAGGAGAGAAGGCTGGACAAGCAGTTATGACAGGGACTAAGGGAGCGACTTGTAACAGGCTGCGTAAGCTGGCGCGGCCGCCCGGCGCGTGCCACCTGCGGCGCGGTTGGGGCAGGGCGGGGGCTGC
>NW_011890825.1:1419-2656 GCF_000151845.1 Pteropus vampyrus
GGAGCTGACTGTCAGGCGCCTCCAGCTGGCAGGTCCCCTCCGACCCTGTGGCAGAAACCGTCGCAGCCAGGATGGATGTCACCCAGCCTCGGGGCGCATCAGGAGTGCAGCCCAGCCTGCAGCTCGCCAGGACACGGCCACCTGGACCCACCTCCCTCCTGAACCCTCGCCTACCCTTTGGTGGCCTCCTCCCTCACCGAATTTTGGGCTGAATCGCCCCCTCGGTTAAGCCACTCGGGTTTGGCATGGGCCACCTGCCTGGCGTCCCCACAGCTAACGCTGGCGAACACCACAGAACCTCTAAATGCAGTCACGCCCAGAGTTTCTGGGGCCCGGGACTTTGACAAATGCATTGGGGGGGGGACACAAGTCAGCCCACAAGAGCACCCCAAAAAAGGTGCTCGGCAGACCAGCTTTTCATCACTGGTAGCCCAGTGCGTTTGACATGGGGGGAAGGGCGGACCCCCTGAAAACTCAGTGGCACTCAGCGGCCACTCAGCGGCCACTCAGCGGTCACTCAGCGTTGCAGAAACATCCGCCATGGGTGAAGGGAAGCGACGCGCCTGGCCGGCGAGGAGCCGATCGAGGCCGGGCACGCGTCCTTGGTCGTGTTACGCAGACGCGGGGCCGAGTGCAGCTGGCCGTCCGGGTAGCTAGCGAGGGGCTTCGAAGGCTGGAGGCTTTGCTGGCGCATCGATTATTCGGACGGGGGCACCCAAGGGTCTTCGGAAGGCAGAGGAGAGAAGGCTGGCCAAGCAGTTATGACGGGGACTAAGGGAGCGACTTGTAACAGGCTGCGTAAGCTGGCGCGGCCGCCCGGCGCGTGCCACCTGCGGCGCGGTTGGGGCAGGGCGGGGGCTGCGGCTCGGCGTCTCGGGAAACCAGCCATGTTTTCCTTTCTCACGTTGTTTGTCTTTGTCGGTCGCGTTGCAGGCCTGTGAAGGAGTCTGACTGGGCCGCTTCGGCATTGCTTCTGGCTGGGGGGCTACCCCGCCCCTGGGAGCCTGGTCTTCTCAGCCTCGGGCTGGGAGCAGAGGGCGACAGACCCCTGAGCCGGGGCGGCCGACGGCGTGGCTTTTCCACTCCCGCTTGGGGTCAGCCACTAAGGGCACCGTGAGGAACGAGGTCATGCGGGTTAGAGGCAGGGAGGTGCGATTTCGTCTGATAAGAATAATGCCACGGAACGGATGGCTGTGGAAGTTTCGGGAAAGTTTCGGGAAGGGCCGTGAGGCTGAGC
>NW_011890825.1:4031-6647 GCF_000151845.1 Pteropus vampyrus
ATAATAAATATAGATGGCATAAACACCCCCAATTAAAAGACAGAATTATCGAGCTCGATGAAAAAGCCAGATGTTTGCCTGCAAAGAACACACTTTTAACTATAAAGACACAAATAGGTCAGGCGGAAAGCGTGTACCACACGAACGCTCGGCAGAAAGAAGCTGGGATGGCTACATTGGTATCGAAGTGGATTTCAGAACGAAGGTTGTTAACAGATTGAAAGAAGTTTATTTCACGATGATAACATCACTTCTGCAGAAGGCCGAGAGCGCCCTAAGCGTTTAGACACCTACTAACAGAATTCAAAATACAGAAGCAAAACCGGATAGACCAGCAAGGAGAAAGAAGATAAACTCACAGTTACAACCAAATATTTCAACATCCCTTTTTCAGTAACTGTCAGAACAAATAGGAAATCAGAAGGAGATGGAAAATGTGAACGCCGCCATCAACCAGCTTGGCCTAATTACCATTTATAGAACTCTCTACGCTTTCTCTTTTCAAATGCACTTGGAACGGTCATCAACATAAACCCTATTCTGGTTCGTAAAAGGAGTCTCAATAAACTCAGAGTTATTCAAGTCATACAGATGAGTTCTCTAACCACAATGGAACCACGTTCGCAGCCGATGAGAGAAAGAGCCCTGGAAAATCCCCAAAAACTCGGAAACCAAATAATATTGTTCTAAATAATGGTCGACGTAGAAATCAAATGGGCAATTAGAAAGTATCTGAGCCAAACAAAAATGAACACACAACATATCAAAATGTGTGGCGAGCCACTGAAGCGGCCCTCAGGGAAATAAATATACGGCACTCGATGCCTCCGTTGGAAGAGCAGGCACTCAAATCAATGCCCTCAGCTTCCACTTTGAAAAGCCAGAGAAGAGCCAATTAAACCCAAAGTGAGCAAAAGAGGAAATGAAGACACAGCCATCAATGCGATAGAAAACGGGAAAATAATGGGGGAAATGAGGTCAGCGAAGGGTGGGGCGGGGGGGGCGTCCATCTCAGCCGTAAGAAAGAATGAATCTTCCACTGACAAGACAGACGGACGCGGGGTATCGGACCGAGTGGGGTGAGTCAGACAAAGACAGATCCCCCACGATCTCACATGCACGAGGGCCCTAGAGAACAAAATAAACGACGAATGAAACCAACAAACTCTCAGGCACAGAGAACATTTTGATGGTCAGCAGATGGGGGGATTTGAGAGGGGGTGAAAAAGGTGGCAGTTACAGAACAGTCACGGGACGCGGAGTCCAGCGCAAGGAACGTGGTCAGGGACGTAATGAGCACGTGTGAGGTCGGGTGGGCACTGGATGTATCGCGGGGGGGGGGCGCCTTGTGAGTCACACAGATGCCTCACCGCTCTGCTGGACGCCTGGAAATAGTGTAATATTGCACGTCGACTATAACTGAAAAATTTTTAAAATATTTTTAAGAATACTGTAAAAAAAGGAAGAAGCCAGTTAGTTGGTCTTAATAAAATCTTACCAATTTTACACATCCTAACTCCACTTTCTTCTGAGTGATGTCGACGATCAAGACGTTTTTGGACCTTCTGTGTGTGTGTGTCCTGAGGCATTTACAGCCCCCACAGGCATCAAGCGGTGAGCCCGTGCGTGTGCCTGTGCCTGCTACCTGCCCAATATGCTGTCCTGGTCGTGAGGTCCCATGTTTTCTCGAGAAATAAATTCATCCCATAGAGCGCCGGCTTTGACACATTGTGAAAACGAGCACTTTAATGAACACGACGGCGCATTTGGAAGTTAGGTTTCATCCTTAGGGTTCAAAATAAACACAGCAGAGCACAGGGGAGAAATCGGCTAGCGGCTTCTCCAGCGTTCCGGATTCCTTTACCGATGACTGCTCTTTACTGAGGTGAGGGTGTCCCCGACGTGTCTCAGTCCTCACTCACGAGGAGCCGCAGCGGGGAGCTGGCTAACCCCTCATCCCCCTGACTCTTCGGCGATTTAAGTTTTAAATGACACCTTTCATAAACGTCACCTGGACCTAGTATCCAGATACCGTTTCCGATGCCAGGCCTGGGTATTTCTCTTACATGAAAAAATAAACTTCCTTTTTATATATATATATATTTAAAAAAAAAAAAAAAGGCGAGTCTTTGAGAACATCGATAAAACTGATAAACCTCTAGCCAGGCTTATCCAGAAAAAAAGGCACAAGCCACCACTAGCAGAAATGATAGACGGACGTCATCGCAAATCCTTTCTCTGTCGAGTGGCCTTCGCGTGTGGTCAGAACCCGGCTGCTCGCGGCACGTCGGGGGGTCCAGTCCTGAGCCCCGCCTGCCTGGGCCCCACCGTCTCGGCTGCTGCTTCTCCATAATGCATCTCGACGTCAACTGAGATGTTCCTCCAACTTTGTTCTTTTTCAAAGTTTCTTTCGGCTGTTCCCGACATACTCGCTTTGCATCTGAACTTGACACTGAGCTCGCCATTCTCTGTGGAGGTCTGCTGGGGTTTTGACGGGGAGTGTGCACTGACCCCCTAGATCAAGGTGAGGAGAACTGACATCTCGTAGGAGACGGGACTGTGTGTGCGCTCGAGCCCGGGTGGTCTCGCCGTTGGGTTGGGTCCCTCCCTGCACTC
>NW_011890825.1:6740-8024 GCF_000151845.1 Pteropus vampyrus
ACTTTCCAGAAGGTTCTCATGGACCCGCCTCGTATCCCCGTGAGGGGCCGACACGGGTCACCTGTTACAGATGAGGGAACCGAGGCACAGAGAGGACAAGTCACTTGTCTCAGGTTGTCCAGCTGAAGGCGGCAAACCGGGATTTGGACCCAGGCAGTTCGGCTCAAGCCTGAGCTCCGAACACCTGGCCAGGCGGCATCTCCGTGACAGTGACAGGCATCCGCCATTCTGTGCTGGGCATGCATACGGGTCCAGCCCGATCTGCCCGCCAGGAGCCCCCATGCCATTGTCCAGAGGGCCGGAATGACCCCGAGCCTGCAAGGCCAGGCGCGCAGTGAGGACGCAGCCTCGTGGGCCGCAGACTGGGGCCATCGCAGGTCTCTGGGTGCAGGTGGCTCTCCACGAGCCCAGGGAGTGGACCCCGGACCCCCGTCCACGGCTCGGCCTCGTTCCCCAGCCCCACGTGGCATTTCTTCACTTGAAAGGTGAAAGACGACCAGAGCTCTGGGTGGCATTTGTTCCCAGCTGGCATTTGATGTATTTGCCGAGACGTCATGTTGAAGTGGAACACATTCAAACAGCAGCGGCGACTCAGACCCTATCTCGGTGCCCTCGTCGGTCAGCGTGTACCTCTTGACTGCAGGGGACACACGCCAGGGACACCCTGCCCCCAACCCCGTCGCCAGCCCGGGCGGGCACTTTCCTCCTGCTTTCGGGGCTGTGGGGAGTGCGGTGAGTGAGCATGTGGGGTCGCCAGGGGTGGCCGTGAAAGCAGGGCCTCCGTGGCCACCGCCTCGCCCACCAGGTCCCTGCACCTCGCCGCCGATCACTCAGCCTAGGGCTCTCTCGCCCTCCGCTCTGCCAGAACAGGCTTCCAGAAGCTTCCACGCGGAGCCCCTGCCCTGTCAGTCTCTCCTTTCAGGGTTCCTCCAGCAGGGACTTTAGGGGGGTGGCCCGGGCTCGGCCCTGACTCAGGACCCCGCTGTGTGATGGCACATTTCTCCGCGTGCGTGCGTTCTGTCTGTGATCATTCTGACACTCAATGGTGAACACGTGACGCTCTATGTCCGTCACGCACAGAACGGAAGCGAACCCTCCTGTGAACTGTGGACTTGGGATTAATAACAACGTATCAACACTGGCACGTCAGCTGTCACAGACGTAGCACGGGTGCCAGGTGTTTATAATCGAGGAAGCGGGGGCGGGCAGAAGGGGGGAGATGGGAACTGCCTGCTCGGTTTTTCTGTACACCGAAAAATGTCCCCACATATAAAATCGTAATTA
>NW_011890826.1:0-526 GCF_000151845.1 Pteropus vampyrus
GCGTTTTGGGCGGCCGAGCGCGCCGTAAACCGCATGCGCCGGACGCGCGCGGCGGCGCAGACGACTGCGGAGTCCATCTCGCCAGCTCCACGGCGTGCGGGTCCCACCCGCTTCCCCTAACGTCGGGGGTGGACTGGCTGCGCTCACCTGTGTTCGCAGGCTTCTCGGGACCCCGGCGAGGCGCGTGGCCGTCCCAACGCCGAGGACCGGCCCCCCGCGTGCTGATCCGGCTCCGGGAAATGATTGCAACGCGGGAAGCTGCCGGCCGGACGGGGAGGCCTGTTGGTTCGCAGCCGCAGCCGCGCCTGCGAGGACTGACCGCGGAGCGTGCAAGGTGCGCGTGGCCGGCCGGGTGTGCGCTCGGCGAGGCTTCTGCTCAGCACTGGGCTCCGCGGGGTTGCGGTTTCGGGGAATCCACAGGCATTTGCGTTTTTTTCCGTGCGCAGGGGCGTCAGCTCCCCTGGCCCCCAAAACTGGTCGAGGGTTAACCGTGTTCCTCATGATGCTAACGACCGTCGCCTCTGCC
>NW_011890826.1:3501-4175 GCF_000151845.1 Pteropus vampyrus
TCACACGAAGGCGCACACAGTGTCCGGGGCGGTCAGCGGGCGCCTGGAGGACCCGCTGGGCGTGTTCCCTGCCTGAGACCCGAAGGGACAGCCACTGGCCGGGGCGCGGGCCGCCTCCCCCTCTGAAGTCCCAGCCGTGCCGGGCGAATCGCTACGGCGTCGAAGACACTTGGCCGAGTCTTCCGGGCTCTGAGTGTCCCCGTCAGAAAGGAAGTCGGCGTCTCAGACAGAGCCTTGGCGAACGCCACATGCCATGAAGACTTGTGCACATTTGTCCTCCACGCGGGCACCGCGGCCTCTGGGATCTGTCCCCGAAGGAAACAGAACCGTTTTCAGCGAGGTGAGAAGCAGTGATTCTCACGCCGCCCCCCAAAAATAAAATAAAATAAAGACCCTGGAAAGTCGGACATTCTTCGCTCACGACGCGTTCGGAGCCTGAGCGCAGAACCATCTCGCGGCTGCTTTTTTTTTCAAACCTGCGTTTATTCTGGGAAAATCCCGGGGTGTCAAATTCCATAGGTGAAGTGGGGACCTGGGAACCTGGCCGAGGGCGAGGGGCCTCCGGCGCCTTCCCACAGTGAGAGGCTCGCTGAGGTTTGGGGGGGGGGTGATCCCTCGCATTTCTCTAAGGGTTAAGAAAATAGGCATTTCCACGTGGAAAAAAAAAAATCTTG
>NW_011890826.1:4225-4594 GCF_000151845.1 Pteropus vampyrus
AAGGGTTAAGAAAATAGGCATTTCCACGTGGAAAAAAAAAAATCTTGCTTTTTTTTTTTTTCTTTTTTCTTTTTTCAAGAGTCCGTCGACAGCGGTTCGGGCAGGAAGTATCGCAAAAGGCCCCATCTGAAGCCGCAGTGACGTCTGTGTCCCCGCAGCCCCTCGCACGGCGGCCTCGTCACCCCGACTTGTGCTGGCGTCCGCCCCCCGCCCGTCAGGCCAGGCGTGTCTGCGTCGCGAGCCCGGACTTTCCCAGGCGAGTTCACGCCCGACGGGGCGGGCGTGTCGTCACCACGTCTTTTATTTCCTGGCTTCTGCCTCTGCTTTCTGGGTTTTGATGTTTATTTTCTGGAATTTGATTTCATTTCC
>NW_011890826.1:7204-7513 GCF_000151845.1 Pteropus vampyrus
CTTCTGCTGCTCCCTGCTGGCCTGAAGTGCCTCGCACCGCCACCCCTGCACGTGAAGCAGACCGGAAAGTGGAAGAAAACTCTGGGCGCCCTGCAGACCCTTCGAAATGAGTGTCGAGAGGACGCAGAGTGTGTCATCTGCAGCTGTGGCCATAACCGTGTCCTGCTCCAGACACCTGCGTCACGCATGTTCCTGGGCCACACGCACCTTCCGAGCGGCGGCCGCGTGGCTTTGCAGGAGTCCGGAGTCGGGGTGGGGGGCGGTCGAGCGCCGGGCTAGCGGACGCTTTCCGATTCATTCATTCATTCA
>NW_011890827.1:0-1410 GCF_000151845.1 Pteropus vampyrus
TGCCACTGGGCGCCACCGCCGTCCCCCCCACGGCACCAAAGGACCGTGTCACTCAGGGGCCCCAGGCGCTCCCCGGGATCGGACGTCTTCCCACAACGTCCGACAGGCCTTCTCCTCTTAACTCGTCTGTGAACAGTGCTCCCGTCGCCCCCGCCCCGCACTCACGCCCCCGGCCCGCAGTGGCCGTGGCGGCTGGTTCTGCGGGTGCTGCCGGGGCGCACTGTCCCGCGGTCTGACTGGGATGTGTGTGGCTTTGGGATGCACCCGGTGACCACGAGGCGCGCGCTGTGCTTGTTGCCACTGCCACCCACGTAACCACCGTCACCTCGTCCCTGCGGAGGGAGCACTTGAGATCGACCCTCTTGGCAACGTCCGAGTTTATGACGCGGCGTCTTTACCTGTGGCCGCCGAGCTGCCATTGGGTCCTCGGCTCCTGTCCTTGTCACCATGGGCGTCACCTCTTCTGACCAACGCGTCCCCAACCCCACCCGCGGCGCCCGGCAGCCGCCGTCCCGCACGTTTCTGTGGGTCCAGCGGTCCGGATCACGTGGTACTGGTCTTTCTCTGTCTGACGTTTATTGCTCACTGTGATGCCCTCAGCTTCCATCATGGTGTCACGAATGGTGGGACTTTTCTCTTTTCTTAAGGATGAATATTATTCCATTATATATGAGCATATGTAATATTCCACTGTGTCTATAATTTTCTTTATCCAGTCACCTGTCGGTGGACAGTCACGCTCTGCCCGTGTCTTTAACGCTGCAGTGAGCCCGGGGTCCAGATACCAGGCATTCACGTTCATTTTCTTGGATATCTACTCGGGATGGGGTTGCTGGGTCATACGAGACATCTGTTGAGAGTGGCTTTCTGTGCCACCTCAGCGAGGGTCCCCCAGTACCCACGGATTCTTATTATAGTGTTCCAAAGGGTATGTTAACAGCCAAAAAAAAAAAACCATCAAAATTAGCACGTCTCACACGATCTCATGTGCACTTGCCACCCGACAGTTCATGATGTACTTTTTCTTTTACTTTTCAGCTCGTCGAACCCTTCGCCTGCCCTGTGGGTCATCTCGGTCTTCGTGTTGGACAAGAGGGGACACTCAAGCCCAGGGCGCGAAACCCCTTCTGCAGCTCCTTCGCACTGCTCTGGAGGCCGGAAGTCCAAGGTCGAGGCCCGGGCGCTGTCACCTTGTGCTGAGGGGCCGCGTCCAGTTTCACGTCTAGCGCTTCCCAGCTCATCCTGCTGAGGGAGCTCGGCCTGTCGGTCTCTTTTGTAAGGTCACCAGTGTCATTCTGGAGGGCGCTGCCCTCCAGACCTGTCACCTCCCACGGGCCCCGCCTGCTAACACCACCGCGTCCGGGATGAAGTTTCAGCACGTGGATCGTGGTGAGGACAGAGAGTCGGACC
>NW_011890827.1:2429-3013 GCF_000151845.1 Pteropus vampyrus
CCCGGCACTTACGCCGCGAGCCGTTTCTAGGGGAAAATACCCTGAAATTGCGATTACTCTGGAGCCTCGCAAACTTGATTAAAACTCCGCGGAGAGAAATAAACGTCCGCGACTCCGCCGTGGCGCAGGCACCGCGCGCCAACGGCTCTCCGGTCGGCACTCGGCTGTCAGGCAGGAGCCGAGAGACGTAACAAACGCAGGAACCTCCGTACAGACGCGGGAAGCTGGTCCGCAGCGAGTATTTTTATCAATACCCATTTCAACCTATTTCCATCTCAATCCTCCATGCGGCTCCGGTGAAAACTCAAGACCTCGCAAACAGCACTTATTGTGTAAAAAAGTTTCCTGCCTCGGAGGAGCAGTGATACCTCAGCGCCGCATTCGACGGGAGGGACTCAGCATTTCCATCCATCGTCTGCTGCTCCCTCTTGCCCTGCGTCCCGCCTCCTCCTCGCTCCCTCGTCTCACAGTCCGTCCTTCAAGCTTCCTCTCTCCTTAGTACAGGGTGCGGAGACCGCACCCCTCCCCGAGACGAAGAAGGTGGGAGCGGCCCGAGCGGCCGGACCGGGGCAGGGCCCTGGTGC
>NW_011890827.1:3712-4507 GCF_000151845.1 Pteropus vampyrus
GCAGGAACCTCCGTACAGACGCGGGAAGCTGGTCCGCAGCGAGTATTTTTATCAATACCCATTTCAACCTATTTCCATCTCAATCCTCCGTGCGGCTCCCGTGAAAACTCGAGACCTCGCAAACAGCACTTATTGTGTAAAAAAGTTTCCCGCCTCGGAGGAGCAGTGATACCTCAGCGCCGCATTCGACGGGAGGGACTCAGCATTTCCATCCATCGTCTGCTGCTCCCTCTCGCCCTGCGTCCCGCCTCCTCCCCGCTCCCTCGTCTCACAGTCCGTCCTTCAAGCTTCCTCTCTCCTTAGTACAGGGTGCGGAGACCGCACCCCTCCCCGAGATGAAGAAGGTGGGAGCGGCCCGAGCGGCCGGACCGGGGCAGGGCCCTGGTGCACAACGCTGCTGTCATAACGGCGAGGATCATTCGGTGCTGGCACTTGGCAGCGCGACGAGTGGCTTGTCAGACGCGGGCAGGAGTGACGGGGACTCAGCTACTCTGAGGCGGGGTCTTCTGCGGGGTCCGGGCAGCGCCGAGGCGGGCGGGCTGGCGGCTGGCCTCAGAGGGGACAGGGGACGTAGACTTCGTGGCTGTTTTTTGCTGAAAACCGTCTCTTCGGCGAAGCCGCGTCTCGAAGCTGCTGCGGATTCCCGCTCCAGCAAACACGTGGGACGCTTACGTGACAGAATTTCTAGCGTTCGGGGCGTGCAGCTTGCCTTTCTCCCGCCCCAAAGTTTGTTTCCGTTCATGGAAATTTGGTTTAAAGGTCGTATGTGAAATATCTTATTACAGGGGTGAGTCG
>NW_011890827.1:4557-6283 GCF_000151845.1 Pteropus vampyrus
AAGAAGGTGGGAGCGGCCCGAGCGGCCGGACCGGGGCAGGGCCCTGGTGCACAACGCTGCTGTCATAACGGCGAGGATCATTCGGTGCTGGCACTCGGCAGCGCGACGAGTGGCTTGTCAGACGCTGGCAGGAGCCACGGGGACTCAGCTACTCTGAGGCTTTCTGACAGTCTTCTGCGGGGTCTGGGCAGCGCCGAGGCGGGTGGGCTGGCAGCTGGCCTCAGAGGGGACAGGGGACGTAGACTTCGTGGCTATTTTTTGCTGAAAACCGTCTCTTCGGCGAAGCCGCGTCTGGAAGCTGCTGCGGAATCCCGCTCCAGCAAACACGTGGGACGCTTACGTGACAGAATTTCTAGCGTTCGGGGCGCGCAGCTTGCCTTTCTCCCGCCCCAAAGTTTGTTTCCGTTCATGGAAATTTGGTTTAAAGGTCGTATGTGAAATATCTTATTACAGGGGTGAGTCGATGCGCAGCCTCCTCCCTCCCAATACCTTTCGGCCTGGGTAGGGCGTGTGGACTTCCACAGAGCGGGGAGCGGAGCTTCACCGCTCACGTCCGTGGCGCGTGGCGGGCACGTCCCCCGTGCCAGCTACTTCAGATGCCACATCGACACGGGAGACGGAACCTGTTGGTTTTTATCTAACATTAGTCTAAATGCAGTCATCGCACAGGAAGTCGGAGTTTCCCTTTGGACATATTTTGGGGGACAAGGGACAGTGGGCATGATGGATGGAGAAAAATGGTTAAAATAAAACGACTCATAACCAGCCTTTTCTCGCAAAAAGATGGGACATGTGTAACCATAGGTGTGACAAAAACTAGAAGATGTAAGTGTCAGTCAAAGTGTCGCCGCGGGGGCCGTGGAAATGCGTTTCCCGTGGCTGGTGTGTTCTTCCGCGGCCACCGCGAGGTCTGAGACGTGAGTGTGAGCGTTAGACACTGGTGTGAGGAAGTCGGCTGTGGGCCAGGGGGTGCTCGCCTCCTGAGGCCGGTGCGGTGTTTAGGAGTTCGCGAGGCCCACTGTGCAGCCCCTGGGGCTCGGGCTCCCCTCCGTGCCCAGGGGCTCCATCCCTTCGCTGCCTCTTTGCCAGGGGACCCGGCCTGCTGTGTCCCTCCGTTTCCTGGCAGACGTTGCTACCACCTTGTGCTGCTTATGTCCCCTCCGTGCTCTGGACGCCAGGAAATGGGCTGAATTTCACTGAACGGCGGCCTGGGTGCCCCGATGCGGGGAAGCGAAGCCTGCACCGGACATCTCCAGAGACCCCAGCGCTTCCTCCTTGGTGGCCTCACGAGACGCGTCTCGAATGCTTTTGCATGAAAACGGGGTTCATTGGGTGCTGAGGTTACACACGGCAAGAAAACTCTTCACAAAGAGCGCCACGGTCCACCTAAGACGTTGGGGGGCAGTTAGAGATGGCGATTTTGAGTTTTATTCCCGAGACCGAATGAACCAACTGGACGTTGAAGCAACACGTGCCATCGGCTCAGAACGGAGACAGCTCTGAAGGCACCGCCACACGCGGGCTCGCGGCCCGGGTCAGAGCGGCCCCGGTCAGAGGCGGCCCCGGGGGGCTCCGTGGGTCTCGGACATCGGCCTTCCTGCATCTCGTCACACAGCAGTGACAGATTTCGTGTGGATCGGGAAAAGGTGTAGCTCCTTTGTGACGGGGTCCCTGGCGGTCACCCAAAATGGAAGTTTGGGGGGCTTGCAGAAGGCGCAGGGAGAGA
>NW_011890828.1:0-8341 GCF_000151845.1 Pteropus vampyrus
TGTATCCTTGAATAGCATGGATATCCAGATAGCCAATAAGTTTATTTACTTGGAAAAGACCCGTGGTTTACCAATACTGGGGATTTAATCAAGTCTATCATGCCTATTCGATTCAATTGCTGGAATATCAGGTGATTAAGGGAGATGGGATTGCAGCATTGAAGTAAAAGAATTTCTGTTATAAATTTATATGAACTTTATTTAAGAGGATAGTAAACAACATAGAAGGAAGTAAAAGAGCATGGACTTTTGAAATCATAGGTCTGGAATGTGGTCTGTCACTTACTGCCTATGTGATTTTAGGCAATACCCAAAGTTTCTGAGCATCAGTTCCATCATGTGGTAGTCAGTAGTGCTGTTTGCCAAGTGTTTCCATTTCTCTCCTGTTCTAGGCACCTGGTAGAACTGCACTTTCTGACCTCCTTTATTTGGATGGGGCTGTGAGTGACATGTGTTATTTCTGGGCCAGAACATATGGCTGTTGGCTCGAGTCACTCCAGGGCCCTCTTCCCCTCAGGCACAGTCGCTGACAAATTTCTAGATGATGGCTGCTCTGTCAGTTCGGCCCTCTAAGTCATTCCCATAAGGATCACTCAGACCCCGCAGTATCCGCCATTCTGTGATGGACGTGTACCTGCCATGAACATGTAGTATAAGTGAAGAGTAAACCACTGAGATTTGGGGATTGTCTATTACCACAGCATAACCCGGCCTTTTCTGTCTCATGTATTTCATCTATAAATTGAAATAACACCCTCTCAGGATATTTCTGAGAATTAAATAACATATGATGAGGCTATCACAGTGCTTGACATATAATAGGAACTCAAAAAATGGCACCTATAATGATTAAATAGTAATAACAAGATGGCTGTTTTGATGCTGGGATTCCAGGCTTGAACTAACCTTGTTTAATATGTAGTCCATTTGAGGTCATGCCTCACAACCCTATGGGGTAGACACTATTCATTTTGCTCTCTGCGAATATTTCCAGTTATGCAGGTCTACAGATCTAGAGAGGGAAGATCGGGATGCAGATAAGGAACTGGCTGACAGTGCCTGGCATAAAGTAGACCCAATACACATTAATAAACTGAGACGCAGATGCAGGGTAAGCAGGAAGCAAAACTAAGCATCTTCTCTCAGTCTTTGTATACACATATGACTTTTACAAAGAGATTTGAGATCACACTGTACTTATTTTTTTGTAATCTATTTGAAGAAAATATTTTGTTTCTGTTTCTAAAAATTATGCCTCTTCATTGGGAAAAATAATCCATAAAAAATGAGGAAAGTTGTCATCTGGGGATCAGAGTCAAAATTGCAGGTGTGAAAATCTCAACTAAGGAGCTTGGTAAAGTGTAGGGGATTTGGAAGGAGTGTCAGAAATGCATGGATTCCATTGTATAAGCCACAGTTTTCTGGGCTTTCTGCCACACCAGCAGCAATCCTTCTATATTTAAGTCCATCCTGGGATCTTAAGGTCTAGGGCTGGAAGTTCAGCCTGTAAGTGAACTGAGTAGAAAGCTGCACAAGGTAGTGTGTGGATAATCGTGAAGAAGCTTGAGAAATAGAAATAGAAATACACAGCTACTCCCCGCCACACACACCCTTGCAGAAACACTGTCAAATAAATTGTTCTGATCTGCCTCTTTTCCCAAAAAACCTTTACTCATAACACAGTGAAATTACTTCCAGAGCAAAGAATATAAAAACATCATATTTATAATCGGTTTACAGTTATTTATATTTCTAATCTTTCATTTTTTAGAAATTCCGTATTTTAAACCCTACAAATATAGAAATTAAAAAAAAAATCTTCTCTCACCAGTTCACACACATTTAATTATCTGAGGAACTTTTTTAATGTGCTATTCCTACACAGCAGTATATTAAGATATTCCTAAGTCAGTAAATGTATTTTTGCATTATCATTTTGTGACGATTTGCAGATTTTGTTTACAAATTTTTATTTTAGTAACCTTTTCAGAGTACCAATTGATAATTTGCACTTGTTATTAATTATGAAATAATATAGGAATGTGTATTTAGAAACCGAAATTATTCTCCCCTATAAGCCCCCTTTCTGTCCACCATAATACAAATATATCTGTCAATATATTTGTGCTTCTCTTCCATAATTTTCCTCTGTGTATAATGCACCTACTTATAATCACACACATACGCTCATGTTGATATACATTTATTTGCAGAATTAAATCATATTCTACATTATATTTTACAAGTTCTCAGTTTCACTTAATTCATTTTTGTTTTATTTGTTTCATTTGGCATATTTCCAAGGGTTTATTGTGGATTTATATTGCTTTATATGTACATTCTCCCTGGTATCATTGACTCATCTCTATTGTTTAGAAGTTTTCATATGTCAATTATATAAGTCCTATGTCAGAATATAGGTGGTAAATAATTTCCTCAACTTTTCACATGCAATTTGATTTTTAACTTTTGCTATTAACATGGCCTTTTACACTTTATGGTGATTTTAAACATTTAAATAATACTTCGGTGCATTGTTTTAAAAAGAGCAACTGAATAATAATGCTTTGAGATATAGCAAATGTAAGCTCAAAGGACAAAAAGAATAAAAGCCTAATATTTTGTGTCATTTCAGGTTTTGAGTCCTGGATCAGCAATTTATAAGTTTGTTTCTCTAGGTCATGTTACTTACCTTTTAACTTCAGTTCCTTTATCTGAATAATTATTAGTTTTGATGGAGTTGTAAAATGCCTTTCATGTAATAATTGTACATGTTGATATCTTACCATTCAAGTTCCCTTTCCAAAGGGCAACAGCTTATGTAGCTTCCCGGATTCAGGTCAACACCTCAGGAATCAAACAGTCCATATGACTCCCACACGCAAGCCTCTTAGTTCACTGGGCAGGATTTCATCCCCACCATCTTCTTCAGGCCTAATGGGAACATGGCGGCCCAGGTTTCACATCAGGGGAGTTTCCTACTATCAGTCCTTAACCCTGGAAATCCTTCATCTAAATGGAAGGCTGCTGGGTAGCTTGTGCAGAGGGCAAGGGGTAGATGTTTGACCTTGGAAAATTTATGCACTTCTGTGAGTCTGAGATTGGTTCTCTGTAAAATGGATGGGACTAAGGGTACCTTCTTCACAGACTTGTAAGGAAAAAAAAGAGAAAAGCTAAAAGAATGTCTGGCACATAGTAGGACTTTGAGGTATATTGCTCCCAGCTCACAGTGCCTCTTCTGTACCATTAAATAGAAAATTTGAAGCAGCATCTGGAAACGTAGCAGCAATAAGTGAACTTTCATCCCATCTCTTCATTTTCTTTTTCCTCATGTTTTCTTGTCTCGTTTTCCTTCCCGTTTGACATGGGGGAAGCCATTTCTTACTGAGCCCCAGGAAGGAGAAATAGTACGGAAGAGAAAGAATAACCGGTGAGCTAGAGAGACAGAAGATGAGAGTCATCAAACGTGTGTCCCAGTGCAAGACCCATTAACTGACCACAGGATCTTGGGTGAATCCCTTCCCCTGTGCTGGCCTCTGGCCTAACAAAGAACACTCAATGTATAAACAGGAGTTGGGTGGGGGATTTTAGAACAGAAGGGCCTAGATTGGATTCTGGGAACCATTATTTGTTGGTTGCAAGTAATTTATGCTCTATGTGCACTATAATTATTGGTATCTTTTATTATCGTTGTTATTGTTTTGGTATTATTATTTATTAGTATTATTCCTACCGCCCATCCAAAGTGTGCATGATAGGAATGGGGATGACACTGCCAGTTAGTACAAAGTTAGGTATGAACCCAACTGCGTGTGAGGAATACAGGAAGTGAATACAGAGAATAGAGGTGAAGTAAGCAGAAAAGTGTTGGGCTCAGTCTGGGTGCCCCAGTACTGTGCCGGGCCTCTCATGAACTGGGGAGGTTCTGACCAAAGAGCACTCCCGGTCCTCAGCTGCAGACAGCAGCAACCTGAGAGCTGCCCAGGAGCCGCAAGGCTGAAGGGCTAAATCCTTATCAGCGCCTTCTCCTTTGAGGGCCACCATGGCAGCCCCTCCATCTAAACCCATGTCCTTTCACTTTGCTTCTGGGTATAGGGGAAGGTCGACCTGTGGAACATTCCAGAACTGACCCTGAGGGGCTTTCCTCATACAAATGATTCTCTATCTTCCAAAATCTTAGTTGTCTTGCACACAAGAAAGAAGGGACACTGAGGTAAAGAAGAAACTGCCTGCCTCTCAGAGGTATGTCATTTCCACATGTTTTTGCCTGACATACTGTACGTTTATGAGTAATGACTTTATGCAATTCATATACACAGTATACACACATACAGTGTGTTTTCCTGAAAATAACAATCTTCAGCTTTCTTTTCTCATTTAGCATTTTATCTCAATATTTGCACTTATGTTTTTACACTTATTTGGTTGGATAACTTTTCATACATTGGTGGGTCATTCCTATTGTTTTTAATAACATACTAGGTTAATTTCAATTTCCGAACTCTATACTGATTTCTTTATATGTCAAGGATATTTATCTAATGTCATCCGTATGTGTGTAATTTTTACTTCCTAGGTTTTCATGTGCTCTTTACTGCTGTTTTCCCCCAAATGGATTGTTATAAAATTTGAATAGATTTGTACGGCTAAGAAAGTACTACTGTTCTTTGCCTAAAATTTTTTCACTAATACACTAGGGACAAAGGCAACCACCCTCGGGTTTACCAGGGTAACAGAACATCACCACCTCAGCAGTCACATGGCCATCGGGAGCACACAGAGCCTGCGTTTTAGGGAGTTCCAGGATTTGGGTCTCTGCCCCACTGTTCCCCAGAACTCATTGACCCTCTCTGACTTTCCCTTTCCTCCTTTGTAGACCAGTGTTAATAATGCTTGTCTCAAATGGATTCTGCAGGGATTTGACATAACATGAGATGTCGTCCTTTATTATGAAAAGAATCAGGGATCCTGGATGGGACAGCAGAGCAACTGGCCCTTTGGGTAGATGAGTGTCACTTAAGCATTGGCTGTCCAATGTTCCAAGCAGAACTCCTGGCTCCATCACAGAGGCATACTCAGACTGGAGAGAAAACAAGAAAGATGATGAGGATGAAAATGACACCCAAGGTTTTCTCGTCGGGACCATGTTCTCAGGATCCTGGATCAGCCTGTGGAAGGGCCTCGTCTGGGATCTTGTGCTTGGCCTGGAGGAAGTAGAGGGAAGGAGTTGGGAGATCAGCACTGCCAAGATCCCGGAGTCCCATTCTCAGACTGCCCGGCCTCCATACATCTTGGCCTGAATTCCAGACCTCACCTTGGGCAGAGCAAGCACCTCTGCAGCTCTGGTGTAGACCCAGTCATTGTCACGAAGGCATCTAGGGTGGAGGAAAGGCAGGTGACATTCATTAGGACCAAAGTGGACACTCCCTGACAGCACATTGCCATTGCTTAATCTATGCGACAGAAACATGCCTCCAGGTTTACTGCGACATATGCAGGGGAATAAGCCCTGTGGCACAGTGTGTAGTGGGAATAACTCCTGAAACCCAAATGTCGGTCAGTAAAGGAATGAGGCCCATGAAATTCATAAAGGAGTATGCATACGTCCAAAACAACTAGGTGGCTTATATTCACTGAGGGTGAAACGTTCACGCTGATGAGGGAAATAAATAAGCAAAACGATTACCTGCAAGTTCCCACTATTCACTCCTCTGCTCCCCCCAGCTCCCTCCTATCCCCATGCATACCCAGTACTCACTTCTGAGACCACTGGAGATTCATCCCAGACTGGGTGGAGAAAGCCTGCACCATTTCCTGCTGCTCCTGGGAGAGGGTGGGCAGGGAGCTGGTGATGGGTGTAGGCCCTTGGATGGAGAACTCACTCTGAGACTCCTTGGGGGTGGTGTCCCTCACAAACAGCTCATCATTCATGATGCATAGACTGGGTGAAAAATGAGACCTCAGACAGCTGATGGAAGGACAGACCACCCCACACCCCCGAGAATGATCTTGCCCCCACCGCCATTCATCAACCAGATTCCTTCCACACTCTGACTATGCATGTCCCCCAGATTCCTTGGCTGCTACCTCTACCCCTCCCACAGGGCCCACCTTTGGAAAGATTGTCTAACAGCTTCATTAAAATTGCAAGTTTAACCTCAACGCATTTACTCTGTAAAACAGCCCAAGGGAGAGGACATTCTAATCCCATTTTGAGAGGAAGACACTGTGTCACAGAGAGATGATGTGACTTCACTACGGTATAATTCTAGTGAGTGTTGGGGTCAGGAAGAGAACCCAGTGCCCTACCTCCAGAGCCCACTATAATCTCAACCCCTGTGCTGGACTGCTCCTTGGATCTACCTGTTGGCTTCCCACAACACTGAGGAAACCCCAAGGACTTGCACCACCACATTCCCACACCCGTGAGCCCAGATTGGGCTGGGTGTTCCCACCCACAGCACAAGACTCACCTGGAACTGCCGGCAGGGGTAGTGATGAAGGTCCGGGCGAAGGCACGCACAGAACCCTGAGACCTTCCTTCCACTTCAACAACAACAAACAACAGCCCTTTAGAGTCCCAAATGCTTCTTCAAAAGCTCACACAGCATTCCCAGTCACGTTCTGGTTTGATACTCATGCCAAAAGAGACAACTGTACACTGGGAGTCAGTGTGTCAGGAATAAGGAGAGCAATAGTAGGAGCAATCTGCTCCCAGGATGTGCCGGGCCCTGGGACAACCACTTCACAAATTCACTTGATTCACTTTTCACAGCTACACAAGATATGGATATTATTAAACCCATTTTGCAAATGAAGACATTAAGAGTTTAAGTAACTGCACCATTAAACTTAGGAGTTTAAGTAACATTAAGAGTAAGCTTCTAGGATGACAGCCTTCAAACTCCACAGTGTATGTCCTTGACCCCCGAGATGTGCAGGAAATGGATGTAGTTCTGACCCAGATGGTTTGGGGGCAGAGTGGAGGCAGGAGAATTCAGAGAGAATAGGAAGGAAAAGGAAGGGATCAGAGAAGGGATCTCAGAAGCAGAGTTCTGAGAGGGAGACCAGCCAGAGGGAGTGAGCAGTGGGAAATCTGGGGAGGGGACTCTACACACTCACCTTCCTTGAACACACCATAGACAGAGAAGCAGAGCATCCTTTCCTGAAAGGGAAGAGCCCAGGCGCTCTGTCACCACTCACACCTCCTACCCACCTGTGTCTTTCTTGGCCTGCTGAGGGAGGAAGCAGGTGCTCACCGTCTGGAACCACATGTCCACCACGAAGGAGCTGAGGTCATGCTGAGTTTTGGGCAACACGCAGAGGGAGCACGCGATGTCATGTTTTGTGTGCTTCAGCAGCTGAACTCGCAGGTCTGTGGGGAAAGGAGAGCGAGGGTCAGGGTAGCCACACCCTGGGCCCCATGACTGACCCCTTCATGCCCCCTTTCCCTGCCCAATCGTCTCCATCACACACGCACATGGGTCCTTGAACTTCTTCATATTCCTGTTGTCATTGAAGTACTCAAACAAGCTGCTTCTAGGAGAAGAAGAGGAAGAGGAGGTGGTGGCCTGGCCAGTGTGGGTGTTTTCATGAGCCAGCCGGTGTCTGCTGAGGAGCCACAGGGCCCAGGAGCAGAGTCTGAGCTGTGATACTCACGGGGATGGGTCCTCGGGGTTGAAGGGAATGGTCAGGGAGAAGCAGGCCTTGTCATGATAAGCACAGAGAAGACAGTGTCGATCTCCAGAGTCATAAATCAAGTAGTACCTGTGAGGGAGCAAGAGGACAGGCTGCCTGTGAGAACTGAGCCCCAAATGAGACATGATGGACCCAGACAGCAGTCTTGAGCTTGGGTGGCCTCACCAGCCCTAGCCCTCCCCTTCCTCAGATTCCCAGGCGTGCTTACTGCTGCAGGAATTGCAGGACTAGACTTAGCATGTCAGATCCAAAGACACTTCCCTGAAATAAAGACAGTCCTCAGGATCACAGCTGATACTACCTGCTCATGTACCACCTAAACTCTGCTCGATCCCCCTCCTCACCTTGTAGGTTGGTAACTTCTTGTGGGCTTCAATACCAAAGTTAGTTGGTGGGGGTGGCTCCTGGCCATCCTGGGAAAAGGAAGAGGAAGTCAGCAGTGGAGACCAGGGAGGTGGCCCTGGACGATTAGGGGAAAGGATGGGCCCAGGAGATGGTGAGAATCTGAGGTCAGGTGCGAAAGGGCCTTGGAAATTCCATGAGCGGGACTACTTTTGGATCGTCACCATGGGGTCCCTGAAGCCTATGGAGAACTTGTGTGAAGAAGGTCCAGAGCCTTTGTCAGGTTCCCACGTGGGTCAAT
>NW_011890829.1:0-2926 GCF_000151845.1 Pteropus vampyrus
TTTGTTCATTCAAGTACATTTCAAAGCACCTGAATTCTCATCTACCTAGATAACTAATCTCTTAAAGGATGGTAAACTCACGTTTATGTTTTTATTACTTCTTTCTTCTCATTCTGTATACTTTCTCTGGGTAATCTCATTGATTCATTCATTCTGCAAATACTTATTACTGTTTAGATGCAATGACAATGATAAAGAGAGTGATCATTCATATAGTGCTTACTATGTGTGTGCCAGGCATTCATTTAATCTTCAAGATAATCCTATAAGATAGATACTATTGTTATCTCCATGTTAGAAATGAGGAAACTGAAGATTAAGATATATTGAGATACTTGGCAAAGGTCACATAGCTAGTGCCCTGTGGAGCCAAGATTCAAACCCAGATAAAGTGTCCATGTGTTATAACAGCCTCCCTTATACTGTCACCTCATTAGCTTTGATAATGCATCTGAATTACAGACCCAAATATGCAATTACCTAATCTTTTCCTTGGATGGCCCATAGGAATCTGAAACCCAAAGTGCTTAAAACTGAGTCTATCTTTCTCTCTACAAATGTTCTTCTTCCTCCTAAACCTTAATAAATGGTGTTACTACCTATTCGATTGTGCAAGCTAAAAACCTTGATGTCATTCTTGACTTTGCCCCAGCAACTTCTATTCCAGCCAATATTTAATCATTGATAATGTCCTGTCTCTTTTACCTTTTTAGTATCTTATGAATTTATTCATTTTTCTATTCCCACTCTTTCAACTTTATTCTAGCTCTCTCTTCATTACCTGATTTTTCTGCAATACCCTCCATGTAGTCCTTGCCAGTAGTGAGGATCTATATTTGTGCTGAAAAGACTCTGAGGTCATGACGAGAAGCAACGGAATTAATGTTGTGCTTGATGGGTCATACTGTCATGAGAATAATGGGCAAATGGTGGTACTAGTACCAGGACTTACCATCCTTTCTTTATCATTCTAACACTACCCAATACATGGAGGGCACATAATAAATGATGCTAACAAAAATACTTAACAAAATATTGGTATAATGAATTCAACAATACTTTAAAAGGATTATACATCATGACCAAGTGGGATTTATGTTAGGGATGCAAGGATGGTTTAATATCGACAAATCAATGTGATAAACCATATTAACAAAATTAAGGATAAAAATCATATAATCATCTCGATAGATGCAGAAAAAGCATTTAATTAAATTTAATATCCATTTACGATTTAAAAAAACATTAGCAAAGTGGGTATAAAGGAAATATACCTTAACATAATAAAGGCCATATATGACAAACCAACAGCAAATGTCATACTCAATTGAGAAAAGCTGAAAGCCTTTCCTCTATAATCAGGTACAAGACAAGAATGCCCACTCTTGCCACTTTTATTCAACATAGGTTTGGAATTCCTAGCCAGAGGAATAAGGCAAGAGAAAGAAATAAAAATCATCCAAATTAGAAAGGAAGAAATAAAACTGTCATTATTTGTAGATGATAACTTTATATATAGAAAACCCTAAAGATGCCATATGTACACACACAAAAAAACCCTGTTAAAACTAATAAATAAATTCAGTAAAGTTACAGGACACAAAAATCAATATACGAAAATCTGTTGCCTTTCTATACACTGACAACAAACTTTCGAAAAGAGAAATTAAGAACATAATCCCATTTATAAGTGCATAAAAATAATAAAATACCTAGGAATGAATTTAACAAAGGAGGTCAAAGATCTGTACATTGGAAACTATATGATATTAATGAAAGAAATTGAAGGAGACACAAATAAATGGAAAAATATTCCATACTCATGGATTGGAAGAATTAATAGTGTTTAAATGTCCATACTACTCAAAACAATCTACAGATTCAGTTCAATCTGTATCAAAATTCCATTATTTACAAAATATAATAAACAATCCTAATATTTGTATGGAACTACCAAAAAAAAAAAATAGCCAACACTATCTTTAGAAAGAAGAACAAAGCCAGCGGCAACATACTCCCTGATTTTGAACTATATTTCAAAGTTATAGTAATCAAAACAGTATATATTACCATTAAGTAGAGACACATAGATTGATAGATCAAAACAGAGAGCCAGAAATAAACCCACGTATATATTGTTAATTAATTTATCACCAAAAAAAAAAAACAAGAACATACAATGTGGAAAGGATAGTCTCTTCAATAAATAATGTTGGGAAAATTGGACAGCCAAAGGCAAGGAAAAAAAAAAAAAGACACTGGACCACTGTTTTACACTCTACACAAAAATTAACTCAAAATGGATTAAAGATTTGAATATGAGACCTAAAACCATAAAACTTCTAGAAGAAAACATAGTCAGTAAGCTCCTTGATATTGGTTTGGGCAATGATTTTTTAGATTTGACACCAAAAGCAAAAGCAACAAAAGCAAATATAAACAAGTGGGACTACAACAAACTAAAAGCTTCCACACAGCGAAAGAAATTGTCAACAAAATGAGAAGGCAAGCTACCAAATGGAAGAAAGTATTTGCAAATCATATATCTGATAAGAGGTTAATATCCAAACTTTTTTTTAAAAAAAATATATAACTCAATAGCAAAAAAAAAAAAATCCAATTAAATAAAAAGCAGAAAACTAAATAGACATTTTTCTAAAGAAGATATACAGATGGCCAACAAGTATATAAAAAATGTCATCATTTATCATCAAGGAAATGTAAATCAAAACCACAATGAGATATCACCTCACACCTGTAGAATGACTATTATCAAAAAGACAAGAAATAAGTGTTGTTGAGGATGTGGAGAAAAGAGAACCCTTGTGTACTTTTAGTGGAAATGTAAATTTGAAAACTACACTGTGAAAAACAGTATGGAGGGTCCTCAAAAAAATTTAAAATAAACCTACTATATGAGCCAGCA
>NW_011890829.1:2976-5856 GCF_000151845.1 Pteropus vampyrus
TGGAAGATACAATAACAAGAAAGTTACAAATAAGTCAAGCTGAAAACATCAGAAAAGTGCAATGAGGATAACTGAACAGGATATTTAAGAAAGTAATCAGAGGATCAAAACTTGAGATGAGAACCTCAATAATTAGAAGTACTCGGTCTTCTGAAAATCTCGATGCCTCACAGGACACATAAGTTGTGTAAAGCCTCTCGGGCTGGAAAAAGCTTGGTGCATTTGAGAAAAATTAGAAGGCCAGTGATGCTGAAGCATAGTAGTAGATGGCAGGAGGGGAAAGATGAAAGATGTAAGCAGGGGCCAGCTTACATAAAGCCTTACAGGTAAGAATTTGGATTTTACATTAAGCTGGAAATTACATGGCTTGATTTGGAGAATGGATTACAGGGAGAAATAGAAAGACTGCTGGTTACTGCAGGTTGCCCAGGTGAGAGATTATGCTGCTTTGTGCCAGGAGGATAAGAGTGGAGAAGAATAATAGACATAAGATGTCTTTAAGAGTCAATAGAACTCTTAATGAATTAATGCAGAGGGTGAAGAGCAAAGAGAGGAATCAAGGATGACTTTGTGGGTTTGGGAATCTGTAGGATGGGGGTTTCATTCACTAGCACTGCCCTCTGTAAATGCTGCTACCCTAGTTGTATTAGTAAGCAATAAAATATTTTACAACCCAATACATTACAAAACACAGATTCACATTGTTGTGATTCTCACACATCTTTTCAGGACCATGTTTGTTGTAGGAGTGCACCAATTTGTGAATTCATGTTGCTATTTCCAGTGACATGAAAATAACTGTTTTGACTACTGTACTGCTTGCTGCAAATATGCCAAACTATGTTAATAAAACCATCCCTCTTGTTCCCTCATCTTGCCTTGTAACCAAGTGGATTTTGGCTAGCCAACACTTGCTTTTTGGACAGAACTATCCCTCTAGAAGAATCATCTGGTCCAAAATTAACTGCTCAATTTGATCCTCAAATAATCTTTTGGCCTGGTACATAGAATCTTTTTTCTGTGTTTCTGATGAGAATTTACCATTTGGATTCTGAATCTGTTTTTGTTCATTCAAGTACATTTCAAAGCACCTGAATTCTCATCTACCTAGATAACTAATCTCTTAAAGGATGGTAAACTCACGTTTATGTTTTTATTACTTCTTTCTTCTCATTCTGTATACTTTCTCTGGGTAATCTCATTGATTCATTCATTCTGCAAATACTTATTACTGTTTAGATGCAATGACAATGATAAAGAGAGTGATCATTCATATAGTGCTTACTATGTGTGTGCCAGGCATTCATTTAATCTTCAAGATAATCCTATAAGATAGATACTATTGTTATCTCCATGTTAGAAATGAGGAAACTGAAGATTAAGATATATTGAGATACTTGGCAAAGGTCACATAGCTAGTGCCCTGTGGAGCCAAGATTCAAACCCAGATAAAGTGTCCATGTGTTATAACAGCCTCCCTTATACTGTCACCTCATTAGCTTTGATAATGCATCTGAATTACAGACCCAAATATGCAATTACCTAATCTTTTCCTTGGATGGCCCATAGGAATCTGAAACCCAAAGTGCTTAAAACTGAGTCTATCTTTCTCTCTACAAATGTTCTTCTTCCTCCTAAACCTTAATAAA
The DNA here is from genome assembly GCF_000151845.1 of Pteropus vampyrus. Taxonomy (NCBI): domain Eukaryota; kingdom Metazoa; phylum Chordata; class Mammalia; order Chiroptera; family Pteropodidae; genus Pteropus; species Pteropus vampyrus. The sequence goes on from NW_011890829.1 coordinate 4,626, forward strand.
TGGTGTTACTACCTATTCGATTGTGCAAGCTAAAAACCTTGATGTCATTCTTGACTTTGCCCCAGCAACTTCTATTCCAGCCAATATTTAATCATTGATAATGTCCTGTCTCTTTTACCTTTTTAGTATCTTATGAATTTATTCATTTTTCTATTCCCACTCTTTCAACTTTATTCTAGCTCTCTCTTCATTACCTGATTTTTCTGCAATACCCTCCATGTAGTCCTTGCCAGTAGTGAGGATCTATATTTGTGCTGAAAAGACTCTGAGGTCATGACGAGAAGCAACGGAATTAATGTTGTGCTTGATGGGTCATACTGTCATGAGAATAATGGGCAAATGGTGGTACTAGTACCAGGACTTACCATCCTTTCTTTATCATTCTAACACTACCCAATACATGGAGGGCACATAATAAATGATGCTAACAAAAATACTTAACAAAATATTGGTATAATGAATTCAACAATACTTTAAAAGGATTATACATCATGACCAAGTGGGATTTATGTTAGGGATGCAAGGATGGTTTAATATCGACAAATCAATGTGATAAACCATATTAACAAAATTAAGGATAAAAATCATATAATCATCTCGATAGATGCAGAAAAAGCATTTAATTAAATTTAATATCCATTTACGATTTAAAAAAACATTAGCAAAGTGGGTATAAAGGAAATATACCTTAACATAATAAAGGCCATATATGACAAACCAACAGCAAATGTCATACTCAATTGAGAAAAGCTGAAAGCCTTTCCTCTATAATCAGGTACAAGACAAGAATGCCCACTCTTGCCACTTTTATTCAACATAGGTTTGGAATTCCTAGCCAGAGGAATAAGGCAAGAGAAAGAAATAAAAATCATCCAAATTAGAAAGGAAGAAATAAAACTGTCATTATTTGTAGATGATAACTTTATATATAGAAAACCCTAAAGATGCCATATGTACACACACAAAAAAACCCTGTTAAAACTAATAAATAAATTCAGTAAAGTTACAGGACACAAAAATCAATATACGAAAATCTGTTGCCTTTCTATACACTGACAACAAACTTTCGAAAAGAGAAATTAAGAACATAATCCCATTTATAAGTGCATAAAAATAATAAAATACCTAGGAATGAATTTAACAAAGGAGGTCAAAGATCTGTACATTGGAAACTATATGATATTAATGAAAGAAATTGAAGGAGACACAAATAAATGGAAAAATATTCCAT
>NW_011890829.1:10141-10899 GCF_000151845.1 Pteropus vampyrus
GATGGTTTGAGGAGTAGGCATTCATTGGTAGATAGCAATAGTAGCAGCAGCAACCACGGTATGAAGAATATGATTTGTAATGAAGCAGAAATATCAGTGAAGCCCCATTGGCAGCATACAGGCAGGAGAAACATACTTAAACTAAGAAATCTATAATGATGTTTCATAATACCCAGTCTTCCTTATCTCGGTAAATGTGAATTCCATTTGCACAGGCCAAAAATCTTAGTGTTATCTTTGGCTCCTCTTTCCTCCACACCTCATGCCCAAGCCATCAGCAAATCCTGTTGGCTCTATCTTCAAATCTATTCAGAATTCATCCACTTCTCACCACCTCCCCCGACTATCCGTCTCCTTCAAACACTATCCTCTAGCATCCAGATTCCTCCTATGATCTGTTCACAATGCAGCAGTGACAATGGTCCTTTTAAAATGTTACTTCACATTTGCCACTGTTCAAAATCCTTCAAAGATGTCTCTGTCTTAATGCAGAGTAAAACTCTAGATCCTTAAGATGCCTGCCAGGTCCTCAGGATTAGGACCCCTGTTCTGTCTCTGTCCACATTCCCTGCTCCCCTTCCCCTTTCTAATTCTGATCCTGCTAGGCTGATTTTGATGATCCTCGGCCACATCAGCATGCTCCTGCCTCAGTCCTTTGTATTCGCTGTTTGTGTTAGTTTGGGCCCTCCAAGAAACAGATGCTAGGATGGGATTACACAAGCAAGAAATGTATTGAGGGGAAATATGAGCGAAGGATA
>NW_011890830.1:0-1999 GCF_000151845.1 Pteropus vampyrus
TGAAGTCTTTGTTAAATGCCTTCGCCAAGAAGGAAGGTAAGGGAGAACTGTAGGGCGCTCAGTGCATGGGGCTTGGCCGTTTCCCACGGGTTCGCGGGGGGAGGGGGGGCCTCCGCTGCCCCCCGGGGCTCCGGCTGTTCCGTCTCCCATAGAAGGAAGGGTTCGTCGCTCGCTCCGGTGGGGACGGGGCTTTGTCGGACCCGGTCTGGAAAGCTGACCCGCCGGACGGTGCCGTTGTGTGTTTCGCGTCTGTCCCTCGGTCCCCCGGCCCTGGCAGAGTCGCATTCCAGAGCGTGCCTCCCGGTGACCGTGCCAGAGGGCGCGCTGGGAGCTAAGTCCTGGGGAGAATAAAGGAAGTTTGGACGGTCGCCCATCCGCTGCCCAGAGGCTGGCGGCCGCTCGCTCGGGATGGCGAAGGCGGGCACGCGGCGCTGGCCGCGCAGCCAGGCGGGCGGTGTCAGGACCGCGTCTCCGCTCCCCTCGGCCGCCCCTGGGTTCGGCGGCAGGGGGGCGGGTGGGGATGCAGCGTGGCAGACTCCGAAAGTGCACACGCTTTTTGTCACACCTTGTGGGATTTTTATTGCGGAAAAAAGGAATGTATAAATCAGTGCATGTAAGACGGCCAAGGGAACCCCCACCCACTTAGAGTTTGCAGCTTGCCTGGGAGAAGGGAACAGTTGGGTGGAATATTAATCATTTCCAGACAGGAAAAGAGTTATTTTTAACCCTTTTAAACAACAACAACAACAACAACAACAAAAAATCAGCATTTCCTCCGAGGGCTCCAGTTCGTCTGTGAGACGGGCAGCTCTGGTTTCGTGAAATCGGGCTGATGAAGATGTGACTCTGGAGTAATCAGCAGAGTAGCTCCCAGCTCCAGCCATAAAATAGACATGGGGGCAATTTCCAATTACGTGGCCTAGGAAACCAATTGAATGTGAATCTTGGCAATTAAGCGAGGTAATTTCATCCGAACGCCGGCCCTGGCACGGCCACAGCAGCGGTGCCATCCAAGGGCCCAGCTCGATCTTCAGGGCACAGGGTGCTGGGGAGCACCTTGGCTGTTTCACCCCGTGCCTCCCGAGGGCCGGAGCCACGGCGCGAGCCAGCCCCACCGGGGAGGCCCTCGTCAGCCTGTTCGTCAGCCTGCTCCTAAGGAATTTATACAAGGACGACTCCCGTCTGTGCTGGTTGGCTTAGGTTATTAACCCAGATTCGCCTTCTGGGACTCTGATTTCTGGAATGCGGGCGCGGCATGAAATTTCTCTGGGGCGCACGGTGCCACGTTCTCTCTGCATCTGCTCCGTTCTCTCAGAGACTTGTCTTCCCTCTGAGTTCGTCTCCCCACGAGCAAGACCCCGAAGCTCGTGCCTCTCTGTTTAGGGCACTGAAATCTGTCTGGTTGCGTCAGGGAAGCTGGGTGGCTCGGCGTGAGTGCCTGGCCGGGAGTGTCCTCTTGGGCCGGAGTGTCCCTTCCCCATGGTGAGCATGGGCCTCTCCCTGGGTTGGGGGCAGTGAGGATGACATGAGAAGCCAGGGTTCTGTGGCCGCTCTCTGGCCGTGATGCTGTCTCTGGCCAGCCATCTGTGAGGGGGACACACTCACTGGTGGGACTTTGGCCCTTGGCGAGGTCGTTCAGTCCCCACCCCTATGTCCAGTGGGTCTCGGGTCACCAGAAGCACCCGCCACCCGTGCGTTTTCACACCCCGACTGGTGAGCGCTGACATTCCTGTCTTGCTGGCCTCCGTCTGCTCCGAGGAGGTGACACGGCCAGCTAAGCACAGACTCAGGACGTTTCCTGGAATGCGAGAACGCGGGCAGGTGGGGTGAGGCCTGGGCTGATTCCCTGGGGGCCGCTCCCCGCAGAGGGCAGCCTCGGGCCCCAGAGACAGGTCCACGGAGAAGGCCACCAGCCTTCCCCGGTCCCCTCCCTGTCCCAGCCAGGCCGGCGGCCCCCAGGTCCTGTGCTTTGTGGAACTGGGAGGGCACATGGGTCCCC
>NW_011890830.1:2385-3516 GCF_000151845.1 Pteropus vampyrus
GTGGCCAGTGCCACCTCTGTCCCTCCACACGTGGCCAGTGCCACCTCTGTCCCCTCACACGTGGCCAGTGCCACCTCTGTCCCCTCCACAAGCGGCCAGTGCCACCTCTGTCCCCTCCACATGTAGCCAGTGCCACCTCTGTCCCTCCACACGCGGCCAGTGCCACCTCTGTCCCTCCACACGTGGCCAGTGCCACCTCTGTCCCTCCACACGCGGCCAGTGCCACCTCTGTCCCCTCACATGTGGCCAGTGCCACCTCTGTCCCCTCACACGTGGCCAGTGCCACCTCTGTCCCCCAGGAGCACTGCTGCCCCGTGCGGGCGGGGGGCGGGCTCGATGTCCCGCCCAGGCCTGCAAAGGCTGCAGCTCCCTCATTTCCGCAAAGCCCTTCACCGCGGCCTCCGACCCGGGCAGCGGGCGGGGCCGGTCCGGGACTCCGCCCTGCCCTCCCCGTGCCGTCTCCTGGGAGGCTCTCAGGGTCCGGTCTGCACGTGGCGCCCCGGGAGCACGGGGGCTCCGGTCCTCGCGGGGCGGCCTGGCCTCGGGCAGCACCCTCGGGGGCTTGGCAGCTCCGGTGCCAGCACGCGGGTCCCCCGGCGTGTGGGGACACTGCGGGGCGTTGAGTGAAGGAAGTCACGTCCTTTGCCGCTAGGGTCACTGGCGCCTCACTCCTCTGCAGCCTGGAGGCCACTGTCCCTCAGGTGCCTCTTCCTGGAGAGGACATTTTCTGGCTCCTGCCCTCGGAGCCACCGGGGCGGCTGCAGTGCTGGCCGTCACCGTCCCCGGGCAGCATCCTCGTTCTAAGGCCCTGGCTGCGAGGCCCTCACTCCAGCCTAGAACTCAGTAAGAAGCCAGATGGGGCGCACACCCCTCCATTGCACGCTGCTGGGTCCAGTTTGGTGGGTGCCGAAAGGCCTGGGCTTGGGGTCGAAGCAGCTTATTCTACCCGGCAGACCTGAGGGCTGTGTGAGTGTCCGGGGGCCACCGTAACAAAGCACCACAGATACTTCCTGTCCCCAGTCCTGGAGGCCGAAGTCCGGGACCCAGGTGTGGGCAAGACTGGTTCCCACAGAGGCCTCTGTCCCGGACGCGTGGACAGCATCTCCTCCCTGTGTCCCCATGTGGTCGTCC
>NW_011890830.1:4321-4649 GCF_000151845.1 Pteropus vampyrus
CGGGCACGCCCGACTGGGCCGTCTGCGCCGCCGCCTCCCACCGCAGCCTGTCGCCCCAGCTGCTGCAGCAGATGCCCAGCACGGCCGACGGGGCCGTCAGGACCATCGGCAGCTACGTGCCCGGGCCCCGCAGCCGGTCCCCGTCGCTCAACAGGCTCGCTGGCGCCGGCGAGGATGGCAAGCGACCGCAGCAGCCCTGGCACGTGGGGTAAGGACCGGCAGAGGCGGGGTGGGGCTGCCCTGGGGACCAGCGGGAAGGTGGCCCTGTGCAGCCGGGCTCCGCCTTCTGGGACTTTCTCAGGCGAGGGCGGGACTCCGGAGGGTGCGG
>NW_011890830.1:8949-10153 GCF_000151845.1 Pteropus vampyrus
GCGGCTCGTGCTTCGGGGTTCAGGCAGAGAGTGCACGTGCCCCGACCGCTGGCTGAGTCCTCTGAGCCTCCTCTTCCCCCGCCCACGGGGACGGCAGTGCCCCCCCGTCCTGTCCCACAGGGGTGGGAGCTGAGCTGGACTCTGCTGCCACCGAGCAGAAGCTGGCGGGGGCTCAAGAAAGCCCGTCCTTTAGCCCAGTCCCTGCCAGCTCCGTGAACTTGGCCATGGAAAGCTGAGGCCAAGCAAGCATCGGGGTTTCCAAGGGCTGAACTGGGCGGGGGAGCCAGCCCCATGTGGCGGGCGTGGCCGTCCAGGAGGGCCATCGTGTTCAGGCGGGCAGGGCGGGCCGTGAGCCTGTGCCCGCAGCCCCAGGATGACGACGTCGGCATCACCAACATCTCCCCCACCCACCCCAGGTAGTGGCTGTGCCTCCCGTAGCCCGAGACAGGCGCCTCAAACCCAAGAGCAGTTTGCTCAGAGAACAGAACCTCTCAGATGCAGCCATGGACCTCAGAGGTCGAGGCCCCCACTTCCTGTGCAGGCGGAAACGAGGGTTCCGGGAGGCTCTGGGGCGGTGGGACCCCGCCTTGCCCTGTGCCCCCTTCCGGGGAGTAGAGCCCTTCTCTGGCCGGGCTGTGGGCCCGCAGCGGTGGGCGCCCTCTGGCTCGGGGCCCTGTGCACCTCTGTGAGCCCTCTCCCTGCCTCCTGGGGACATGGGGACCAGGAAGCCAACATGCTGCTTCCCCCGTGGACCAGGGAGCCTGGTTTCCTCGGCGGGACCAGCAGCTGCCAATCCCTCCCTCCGCCCATCCTGACCCAGACAGGGCCGTGGGTCACGTGGGTCCTGGCTGGCTGGGCGGGGACTGGAGGAACAAGGCCAGTGCTGCCGGGGCCGGTTGTGGAATCGGACTGTGCTCCCACGGCCCCGCCACCCGACCCCGCGTGCTAAACGCACATCCCCCGGACGCCAGGACTAGGGACCGATGAAGGGCCGGGCTCCCGGGTCTGTGTCAGCCGCCTGGGGGGCGGGGCCAGGCGAAGGGGCCCAGCGTCAGGGAGCAGGTGCACCTTGGCTGACCACACGGGCCTCCCCCGTCACTCACCTTCCACGCTTGGGACAGTCACTCTTTAAGCTCCTGTGGGGAGGTGAACGCGTGAATTGCCAGCCCCCTCTGTGCTGGGCGCTCACTGCTCGGGGGGGATG
>NW_011890831.1:0-1696 GCF_000151845.1 Pteropus vampyrus
CTCCTCCGCGGCGTCTTGATCAATTAGCGCCAGGTTGCCAAACTCTGTCATTTTCTTTCGGTTCAAAAATTCCTAGAAAAGCAAAATCCCAGATGTCTCGCCGTCAGAAGTGAGGGGGCGCGTGCCTCCACCCGTGCTTGTGTGCATGAGCACTGGAGGAGGGCCCAGCCCTGCCTGGAACGTGCACAGGACACACGGACCCCGAGAAGAGACAGCGACGAGCCTGTTTCACGGCAGAACCTCCCCCAGGGCCTGGCGCTGCTGGGCCGGAGTCCCCGCTGCCACCACAGTGCTCAGATTCTCCACGCAACCTCTGAAGGGCTCCAGGAGCCCCTCCAAGCGGGGTGCACACAGGGGTGTCTGCCGACACGCAGGGGTGGCTGCTCCCGTAGATGCCCACCTGCAAGGCCCATCCTAGCCTCATGACCTCAGAAAATGCCTAGGAAGCTTCCCCCAGAAACGCCTAGAAGCTCAAGGCGTGACGCAGACCCGTGCTGCGGTCCCGAGAAGCCCACGGAGCCAGGCCGAGGCGCCCCAGCGCACACGCACCTCCATGGCGTCCAGCGACAGGTTGCAGGAGATCTCAAACTTCTTCCTCAGGACCTGCTCCTGGACGTGGTAGATGCACACGAACCTGGACATCCCTCCTGCCAGGACGCTCTCGCCATCCGCGGAGTAGCACAGAGTGGTGAAGGCCCTGAGCACAGGGGACTGGGGCTTAGTGGCCGCCACACGTGTGCCCCCACCACGGCCCACAGCCCAGGCGCTGCTGGACCTTGACCTGCAGTTCCCAAGGTGCAGGCCCCACTCCTGAGGCGGCACCGTGCCCACGGACGGCGTGGACTGCGGCCTCCCCCAGACACGACCGCCACACACAAGGGCCGCGTGGCTCAGTCAGGGCCTGTCCTTGTTGGAGTGAGAACGAGGAGGCCGCCCTCCCAGCGCCCGCTCCCTGGAGTGTCTTAGTCCTGCGGTGCCAGAAACCAGGCATCTGTTTGCTCGTGGGACTTGAGACAGCGACGTTGGACCTGACGACAGATTCTTACATGTGACACCAAAACCACGAGCGACAGAAAAAAAAGATGAACTGGCTGTCTTCGAAGTGAAAAACCTTTGCACTTCAAAGGACACCACCACGAAAATGAAGACAATGCAGACAAGAGAAAATGTGTGCAAATCGCACACGCGACAAGGGTCTCGCACTGTGACATACGGAGGCCTCTTATAACTCAACAATAAAGACAGGCACCCCAAGCAAAACAGGCAAATGCTCTGGAGACGCATTGTCCCGAAGCCACCGTGAAAACAGCCAGTGTGCCATGAGAAGGTACACAGGGACATTGGTCCTCAGGGAAGTGCAGATCAGAGCCCCGGAGCCCACCTCCCCCTGCCCCCCACAACATGGCTGTCGTTTAGAACAAAAGACTGAGCTGGTGGCCATGTGGGGACTCGGAATCCCCCCAATCCCCCCACTGCTGCTGCTGCCTCTCTGGGAAACAGCCTGGCAGTTCTCAAAAACCAAAACAGAGTCACCCTGTGGTCGCCCGGCACCTCCTCTCCTACGGACACTCCCGAGAGAACTGAACACAGGCGTCCTCGCACCCTCGTCCTCGAGGGCTGCTCACACAGCCCAGGGCGTGCGAGAACACTGCCATCTACTGGCCCGCACAAACCCGCCACGGCACAATCCCGCGCG
>NW_011890831.1:4521-5726 GCF_000151845.1 Pteropus vampyrus
CTGAGCCAAAAAAGCGGACGGACACCTGAACCCTCTCTACACAGACCCAGCTAAATTCACCAGCCCAGACGAAGCCAGGGCCTGGCCACAGTGTCCCAGCGCCCCGGCCAGGAGGTGAGGACAGGATGCCCACAGCTCCTCCCACCCAGGCCACACTCCTCCTTCTCCACTGACCAGCCCAATCCCAAAGCGGCACAGCCCCACCTTGCCGTCGTCCCCGCCGGTCACGATGTACTGCCCGTCGGGGGAGTAGGCCAGGGACACCATGCTGTTGGAGTGCCCCTGCTGCTTGAGCACGTAGGACTCACTCTGCCACTCCCACACCAGCAGCTGGCCCAGGCCTGCGGAGCACACGGAGCGCAGGGCTGGGGACCACACACGACGGCTGGCCCTGCAGGCCGGGGGCACTGACTGCTCGAGATTCCGGGTAGGCTCGTGTGGCCCTGACTCATGCTGCTACCTTGATAGCCCGTCCCACCAAGGCAGGCACCTGCCACGGCCTTCCACCCACGTGAGGGGACCCAGTGAGGAGAGCCAACCTCCTGAGTCACCCGTGGGCAGGGCAGACCCGCTGTGTGGCCTGCTGCAGCCCGCCAAGGGTGCCTTTGTTCTGCGAGTCCCACTGACCAGTCCTCTGCGCGCGTGCCACCCGCTGACGTGCCCTGCCCGCACGGCCCCGCTCACGCCCATCTCCTAGGGCCGGGGGCCGCGGTGGGACCACAGGCAGGCATCTGAGCGCGGGACTCGTCCTCACGACCCAGTGGAAAGACAGACCTGAGCAACCCAAAGCGATCCAGTCCCCGGAGCTGTTGACGGCGACGGACTCGACCCTCTGATCTGAGATGCTGAAGGGAAAGCGGGAAGCAGGGCTGGTGAGCTCAGGAAGAGCCCCACTCCACCCTTGGGGCGCCTGGGCCTCCCCTCTGCCTACCGGCTCAGGGGCGCGAACAACTCAACACACTTAAAGCCAGAAAACCCAGGGCGGTGCCCGTGTTCAAAGCCACGAGGCTGTATGATTTTATGAAACTGGTATTTTCATTTTCTCTATGTCCCAAAGATGCAAAACAGAAGGGGAAGAACAAAAATGAAAAATAAAAATGGTCTGCAGCCCACGCCGCCCTGAACGCGCCCGGTCCCGTCCGATCCCGGAAGCTCAGGAGGGCCGGGCCTGGTCAGTACTTGGATGGGAGACCGCCTAGGAAGAC
>NW_011890831.1:7454-8043 GCF_000151845.1 Pteropus vampyrus
GGCCCCAAACACCCACGTGGACATATCTTTGCTTCCCACTGCAAAGCACCTGGACAGAAAGGACACAGCTCATCCCTGGGGCCCCCAGCCAGTGCCGCCCCAAGCCCAGGGCAGACTCCAGGGTGACTCGTGGAGACAGGTCAGGGGTGCTGACTGAATCCATCTGTGCATCTCCTGGGACCAGGAGTCTTGGTGGATGTGTGTCACTGTCCTTCCTCAAAAAGCAGTCTCTCGCAGGGGACAGCCAGAGAAGCACCGAGCACTGACCCGCGAGCCCTCAGTGCTGCCTAGGGAGCCTGCTCCTCACACCTTCCTGACCCACCAGAGACCCCATCAGAGCGAACTCTGCTTATGGCAGAAACAGAACCCGTTGGGAACAGCCTCTGCCTCTCTGAAGAGGGGGGAGGCCTGGCCTTGGGGCAGCCCGCCTTTCCTCCACAGACCCCCCGGCCCCCCGGGAGTGAGACCACTGTGTCCCGCTGACCACTGCCTGTTGGCCCTCAGAGGACAGGCAATCCTGGCACCCAGGCTGGGAGGAGCCACCAACGCCGACCACGGCTCCGCAGACTTGGCGGCATGAACTCGGCCC
>NW_011890831.1:10333-11781 GCF_000151845.1 Pteropus vampyrus
GCTGATGACTGAATTTCCATCGCATGTAAAGTTCAAGTTGCCACGCCGATACACCGTCCCCAGCAAATTTGAAAACTGGAAAGAAAACAGAGTCTCAACTCCAGAAAAGAGCTAAGTGAGGCATCCGGGCAAAGAGGTGGCGCGGAGTCCCCGCAGGGTCCCTGACCCTCCCGGGTCCCTCCGGGTATCCCCTGGGACACTTTTGGGCACCCACGTGGCCCAGCCCTGAGAAGAGGAAGGAGAGCCCCCGGCGCCCGCCAAGGGGGGGCAAGGGGAAGCCTCCGGGGACAGGAGGTGTTTGCCGGGTGGAGGGGAGGACAGGACCCACGCATCAGGGAGAGAAGCTGCAGCAGTAGAACAGGGCTCCAAGGGCACCTTGGGTTCAAGGCGTCCTGAACAGAGGGGCTACCGGCATCGCACTTATCAACTCGTTCATTGACCGACCGCCACATGTGAGTGCTGCCTGGAGAGCCCTGTGCACAGTCTCTGCCCCCAGTGCCCTCGGTCTGCCCAGAGGCCAGGCACTTGTAAGAGAGACATAACTACAGAGCGTGTGCAGACCCCAGAGGCGGGAGAGGGGGAGGGACTTCAGCAGGTGGTCAGGGAAGCGCCCTTGGAGGGGCCGCCTGGGCTGGAACCTGGCGAGGGGCCCCAGGGTGACATCCAGAGCTGCAGGCCAGTGAGGCTCAAGGGCGTCAGGGAGGCCCAGGCGGTCTGAAGCAGAGGTTTTGCCATGGTCCAAGTCCCAGTTTTTGAAGACCACACCAGTGACCGTGGAGGCCACACCGCCTTCTGTGCTATTCCACATCGAAGGTGAGGGTCACCCAACCAGGGAGGTGACCCCTGGAATGGAGAGAGTGGATCAAGTGCAGGCCCGTGCCAGGAGCTGGAAGGAGCCTCTCCTGGTTTGGGTCACAGGGGAGTGTTGGGGAGGACAAGTGTCTCAAGGGCCGGGCGGATCCTACTATGCTTTTCTACTTAATGCTAGAACCGCGCACAGGATCTCGCAGAGGAGTTTGACCTGAACCCCAACGGGGTAAGTTTAACCAACTGCAAAGACGACAGCAACATGTAAGTAACAAAACAGTATACAAGGAACAGCTTCGGGAATGATCCCCCTGCCTCCTTTACTTGTCACGAATAAAAGCAAAAACGTTGTCTTCCAACAGGACTTATGTTCCTTTGGCTCGGACACTGCGAACCCACTGTGCTCGGTCGCAGCAGCACTCCGAGGGGCTAGTCCGGGGTTCAGTGTGGCGCAGCGGGGGTGTGGGAGGCAGCCGCGGGGGCCCTGCACGGAGCTGGGACCCACCCGGCAGAATGACCCGACCCTGCGGACCGGCCTGGGAGGAACGAGACCAGCAGGTGGCCGCGGCGCAAACCTCCGCGGGCTCGGCCAGCAGGCGGCCACGGTGTCCACGACCCCGCGCCGCGGCGGAAGACGACGC
>NW_011890832.1:0-563 GCF_000151845.1 Pteropus vampyrus
CAATTTTATTTTATTTTAAAATTTGCTGGTAAACTGGAATGTGAAGATCACTGAGGTTTTTTTTTTAACCCAAACACTATTAAATATCAAGATGTTCTCAACAGATTCATGAACTGCACTCAGAGGAAAGTAATATTTCTATTTGTTTTCCATGCCGTATTTCATTCCAGAGTCGAACCAAGCTTTCTAAGATGGAAATGACTCCTTCTGGTTTTATGATGAGTTATAACTTTCTCTGGACAAAATATCAGCATTGTTCTTAGCCTCGTCGTGTGCGTTCAGGAGAGAAGGGATCACTTGCTGTCACACACCACAGCGCTTCCTTTGTGCCTGGCTGCCTTTCAGAGGTATAAGCCCCGCTTATTTTTTAAGGGCCAAAATTATGTCACATTAGTTTCCACTTGACAGAGTTACTTTACGCCACTATCTGTCACATTAGTTCTCAGCACGGCTGAGCCGAGAAGGGTGCCTTCAAAGACAATGGAAGGTCTCAGAGTTAGAAAGACGGTGATGTCTATCTGACTGGAAATGAGATTTCCAAGGGATTTTATTTTATTTTATTT
>NW_011890832.1:3333-3781 GCF_000151845.1 Pteropus vampyrus
AGCACACCAAAGCTTTGACCACTGCCAACCGGGACCACCGTGTCTGGGGCAGACATTAAGCTCCGGGCTCAAGGTCAGGGGCGTGTCTCCCCGTGGGGCTTTCAGATGCTGGGGAGAAGCTCGCTTTTGTTCTCCCTCCCTGGCACCCTACTTGCAAATTTATTAATTATGTTTGGATTCTGCATTTTAGAAGAGTTTAGCAACAGCCCAGGAGCCCCCTCGCCATCTCCTCCTGGAAGAAAAAGATCAAAGTCAGTGATGAGAACTAAAGGCCTGGCTTCTTAAACTCAGCTCCTCTCCATTCTCAGCACATTAAGCGGACACTTCACACGGCATGCATTTATTGGGCACCTACTGTGTGCAGAGCCAAAAGAGATAGAACTGACAATAATTTTTGACGCACGATGAGTCAGACTGTACATATATATTTTAAATAACTATATTTATA
>NW_011890832.1:5598-8006 GCF_000151845.1 Pteropus vampyrus
AGGTGACTCCTCATTTTGAATACCTAACATTTCAGGTATATTACGTTTTGAATAAGTTAGAAAGTATACTCAGCCTGTGATAAATACTCCAAATCGCAGATATCAACCAACCAGGAGTTAGACACAGAGTGTCTATAAGGGGGAGCATGGCCAATGACATTTTCTATTTGGTGTTTTCCATCTTCAGAAGCCAACAGGTGCAGACTGATAATTAGTTTTAGCTTCACAGGTATTACTGAAGTGTTAGGGGTGCTGACTGGGCTACCGGCACAGGGACAGGGGGACGCGTACACATATACACATTCGATGCCACGTCTCCGCACTGCCCGCCCTCCGCGCACCGCGCCCCATCTCCTCGCCCTCCTTCCCGCTCCACGTCTCCTTGGCGGGGACCGTGCCCACACGACTCGTCGACCCCGTTGCTTGCGTTGGCGTCTCTGCTCGCCCCTGCTCCCGCGTTTGCAGCGAGGCCAGGGCAGGGTCAGGAGGGCCACAAACAAATCCCTGGGCTGAGTTTCTGGGACTCGCCCAGAGCCAGACACACCGCCTGGTCTGGGCGTTTTGCCGAGACGGTACAGATGCGACAAGTTCCCGAGTGATTCCTCAGTGAATTAAAAACGACCGTTGATGCTGGGAACCATCTCTTTCCCATCAATGTCTAAAAGGGGATTTTCACCTAATATTATATATTTTTGTCATCTTTTCCTTTTTTGTCCGTTTTATTATCTAAGTGAGATTCTCCGTCCGTAGCCAGCAGACAGTGACAGAGCACCCGCATGACAGCGTCCTGGGCCGAAGGATGTTCATCTTAGCTCAGCTCTCCTTGTAATTTGGGCATGACTGGACAAGCCACCTCAGCTCTCTCAGTGTCCTCGCTCCAAATGAGGGACCGAGCTCCATAATTTCTCCTTTCCCGTTCTCACGTCAGAGGACTCTGTACCTGCCATCCCAGGGAGCCCCTTTCTGTGGAGCCGTCACTGTACGATGGCGGGGCTTCGTGCCGTTGGCAGCGCCCTGCCACGGGGCAGCACTCCTGTTCCTTGTTTGGGATCATTTTGCAGAGAAAAGCGGGAAGCGAGTCTAGCACCAACTGCCTGGAGAATTTAGAGGCGGTGCTGTTTTTGATCGATGGGTCTAATCCAGCATCCACTAAGGTCAGCTGAATTGACATGGAATTCATCTAACTCGAGTCTTCTTGGCCGTCTAGAAAAATCACTGGGCTGTGTGCGGAACCGTAACATGTAACTGGAAACCAGGTTTCTCCCAAGTTCTTTTTTCTCTTGCTTTTATCGATGTTGCGACTACATTTTTCCTTGACTTTAGGCAACTGTCCTTTTATGCAGCTGTAGTCAGTGAGCGTATGCGCTGTGATGGCGCCATGGTTGCTGTTCTGTTTCTCAAGACTCAGCCTGATGGCGGCGGATCTTCCTCACCTGCCATGAAGGAGGCAAATCAAGCGCATGTAACGGCATCGCTAGGCCTGATGCTCAAAGAACCAGCCCTTCGGCTTCGTTCCACCTTCTCTTCAGGAAGCGGTATTTACATGGTCGTGACAGCCAGGGTATGGCAGGTGAACAGAAAGTTTTAGCTGCTAAAATCTATTATACATTTTTAGCAGTTAAAATCTATTGTACAATTCATGTGCCACTTGCGGTAGCCTAAAGCACCCCAAATGACAAACAAGATCTCGGGGGTACAAATAACCACTGAGTTTTCCCCACAATAACCAATGGTACGTGTTCTTCACCAGTTCAAAAGAGTGAGTTGACACCGTCCTCAAATTATGCCCGTGAAGCGGGGAAGACCGCGAAGCCCGAGGCGGGGAGGGAAATGAGACAGAGGGGTCGAGACCACGGCGAGGCTGGGCAGCTCTCTGTCCACGCACCCGAGACGCAGACCGGGTCCCAGAAGCCTGAGTCCCAGAAGCCTTCCCGGGTCGCGTTACCACGGAGGCACCTTAGGGAAAACTGAAATGAAGATATCTTTTATTTAATAAAACGATCCGCTCTTTCGAGAGCTCAAAATGCCAAATGTGGAAATTTCAAGTACCAGGAAGTGCTTCTCACACCGGAAGCGATGGAGGCGCAGCGGGAGGCAGGTGCCCGGGCGCACCCACATGGGCTAACGGGGGGGACCGAGGCCAGAGTGAGGGTGCAGGGGAGAGGGGGCTGACGGGGGACACCCACAGACAGCGGAAGATAGGCTTAAGGCATACATACGCTTTGGCGATTTCTCGTCCTAATTTAAAGTGGGATGCTGTAAAGACGGACCAACTCGTAAAATCACGCTTTCGGAAGAGGGAAAGTTCAGTAATGTTAGGTGCCTAGTACCTTCGTTCTCTTTAATTCTAGTGCAGGCTATTCATGTGCTATGTTGAGAAAGTAATGAGAATTGGCCGGAGGAAAATA
>NW_011890832.1:10336-10803 GCF_000151845.1 Pteropus vampyrus
TCAGATCCCAGTGAAACGGGCCAGGCACGATTTCTAGCAAGCTTCAGGCCCTCCCCGGGGAGTGCGTCTTAAAATGACTGCTGTGACCATCCCCAACAGTCAGGACAGCCAGTGCAGGGACGGACACGTGCAAAGGGCCTGCCAACCATCGACTTCCAAAGTTTCATGTCTCTATCAGCTGAGGTTTTCAGACAATAACGTGCTGAGTTTAATCAGCTTCGTTTATTATAAACGTGTTGTTCCTGTGCTTGGGACAATGGAAAAAAGAACGACTGCTCCCCCGCCCTCTCTGCGCCGCCGCTCGAGACCCGAGACGTAGCCTGGGACCCCTGGTGCGCGTGCGCCGACGGGAATGTCACGTGCGAGCAGCAACTCGGAGCCGGCGCTCGCCGCCCCATCCTTCTCCTTGTCTTCTCAACGCCCAGCCGCCCACAATTCGTGTGTCCTCCGCTTCATTCATTCATTCC
>NW_011890833.1:0-2554 GCF_000151845.1 Pteropus vampyrus
GGCTCAGAGAGTGGCTGGTACGAACCCCACCCCCTCTCCTGCTACTGCTGCTCTGCACAGGTGCCCCCACTGAGCTGCTGCCACGGCCACAGCTCCTGTTCTGGAAACCCCGAGCTATCAGAGCTATCGCTGCTCCTGCTCTAGCTGCTGCTGCCGCCGCGGCTGCCGCTGTAACCGGATGAGTGGACCACTGTAAAAGGGAGGTAGGACAGGACACGCCCCTGAGTGAGGAACTGAGCCCGGAGGGAGGAGGGAGGAGGGAGGAGAGTGTCGCGGGCGCGGGACCAGCCAAAGCCTCTGGCCCAGGATGCCGGGCGGTTCCTGGACGAGTCTCTGGACGAGTCTCTGGACAGCTTGAATCAGCGACTGGGAACACAGGCGACTCCTGATTGGAACACGAATTGAGGGGGAACTGCACCTTGTTCCTTTCCCCCTCCCTCCTTCCTTACCTCTCCAGCCCTTCCTATTCCAGGGCACTTAATCCTCCAGCGTTTCAAGGAGGCCCCGCGGGAGCCGAGTGCGAGCCCCGAGTACAAGGAAGTGTTGATGTTTTGCGGGAATCAAACCAGAAGCTGACTCCGAGGAAATGAGGATGCTCAGAGACAGGCAGGGTTATTTTTCTGGGATGTGGCTGTGGATTGTTGGTTCCTAGGATTCCTGGGACTGCCAGCTAACACTGCCTAGCTCCTTGTGGGTGTTCAGTAAATATTAATGAAATTGGGTTTATCCAAAATTAGTAAATGAAGTTCCCCATCTGAGTAATTCATGGAGCTGTGGTTGGAGGGAGCAGGACCGCAGAGTGGGTAAGAAAGAAGGATGTAAAACAGTTACTTGGGTTAGGAACCCCGCCTAGCAGGGCCAGATAACAAAGTGGACTTGAGGGCCTCAGGGGCTTCCTTCTAAGCCAGTCCTCCATACAGGGGGATTTCTTTACTTTTCATGAGTGATTTGCCATCTTCTTTCTCCACTCAGCCTGTTTAGTTCACCAATGCTTCCTTTACTTGCAATGTGCTAGGGCTTATGGGTAAGAGTTCTCTATAGGAAGCTTTTCTTTCTCCTGCCCCAGGGATACTCCAGATCTGGCTAGTCTCAGCCAGTCAGCTGAGAATAACAAAAGGTTTCCCTTGGGCCTTTCCCAAACCTAGTGATTAAATGTAGATGATTTACCAGTTTTGAGGAGCAGGCTGATAACTGGTATTGAAGCCCAGGGGTCTCCTCTTTTGTAAAAAACAAAAGCAGGTGGAGAACCATCCAGTTCCCCTAGACAGCAGGACAATCTAGAAGTGCTCTTACAGGATGCCAGTGATGAGGATAACAAACAAAAAAAAAGAGCTGCAGAGGAGGCAGGTAGTGACTTTTACAGGCTTCCACATGACAGGCACATAGAAGTGACCTAAACAGTAAGCAAAGCTTACTCTCGGAAGATGTCCTTAGACAAGGTATATCAAACACGTGGTATGTATTGATCACTTTAAATTAACATATTAATTCAATCCTCACAACAGACTTATGGGGTGGGGACTCTTACTTTCCCATTTTAAAGATGGGGAAACTCTGAGAAATTGAGCAACTTACCCAAGGTGCACAGTCAGTTGGTGCCAGAGCTAGGAAATGGATACTTTTGGTCTGGCTCCAGAGTGAGGCACCCTTAGCCACATCACTGGATTGTCTCCCATCTGTATCAGCTGAATCTTATCTGTGCCAGGATTTGGGCCAGTAACAGAGATGCAAGACTAGGGCAGAATGTTCTTTAATCATTCTTTTGATATCACCAGGAAGAGCAGAGAGAGAGAAGAGAGGCATTTGTTCAAAATGATCAAGGGCATAGCCTTGGCACTGAGAATGCAACTGTAAACCAAGACTCTGCCTTCACAGAGTCTACATTATGGTGGAGAGACAGTCAATAAACAAATAAGAAAATAAGTACATAGAATACTAAAGCATCAGTGATAACTGCTATGAAGAAAAACAAAACCTGGCAAAGGATTAAATAAAGGGATGAGGTGGTAGAAAGGCCTTTTGAGGGGACACCTGAGCAGATATCTGGTGGAAATAAGGAAACGAGCTATGTTGATATCTGGGAAAGAGTGAGAGAGTGTACCAGGGAGAGGAAGCAAGTGTTAAAGTTGTGAGATGTAATGTGTTTGGACTATTTAAGAGCCAAGGAGACCAGCTAGAAGACAGTAAACCAAATATAGAATATTGGTAGTTTAGAGCCAATTATATTACTTTTGTTTTTGTCATTATTATTGTCCTAAAGTAATAGTGTGTGGAAACCTCACTGCATGTGGCCACATCTCTGGTAACTTGAATGATCCATCAGTAAAGATGGTTAGAGTATTGCGCTAGAACTGGCTTGTAGGGGCTCACAAGAGCCTATTTTAGTATCTCTTTCCAACTCCATGTTCAGTGACATTATTTAGCCTCTGATCAGCTATGATGTGAGTATTTATACCACGGAAATCAACAAATGCTATAAATCAGGATTTTTTTTTCCAGATTGCTAGTTGTTAAACATTTACTAGCAATTCAATTGTCCACCAAATGATGAATA
>NW_011890833.1:2604-5347 GCF_000151845.1 Pteropus vampyrus
CACCAATGCTTCCTTTACTTGCAATGTGCTAGGGCTTATGGGTAAGAGTTCTCTATAGGAAGCTTTTCTTTCTCCTGCCCCAGGGATACTCCAGATCTGGCTAGTCTCAGCCAGTCAGCTGAGAATAACAAAAGGTTTCCCTTGGGCCTTTCCCAAACCTAGTGATTAAATGTAGATGATTTACCAGTTTTGAGGAGCAGGCCGATAACTGGTATTGAAGCCCAGGGGTCTCCTCTTTTGTAAAAAACAAAAGCAGGTGGAGAACCATCCAGTTCCCCTAGACAGCAGGACAATCTAGAAGTGCTCTTACAGGATGCCAGTGATGAGGATAACAAACAAAAAAAAAGAGCTGCAGAGGAGGCAGGTAGTGACTTTTACAGGCTTCCACATGACAGGCACATAGAAGTGACCTAAACAGTAAGCAAAGCTTACTCTCGGAAGATGTCCTTAGACAAGGTATATCAAACACGTGGTATGTATTGATCACTTTAAATTAACATATTAATTCAATCCTCACAACAGACTTATGGGGTGGGGACTCTTACTTTCCCATTTTAAAGATGGGGAAACTCTGAGAAATTGAGCAACTTACCCAAGGTGCACAGTCAGTTGGTGCCAGAGCTAGGAAATGGATACTTTTGGTCTGGCTCCAGAGTGAGGCACCCTTAGCCACATCACTGGATTGTCTCCCATCTGTATCAGCTGAATCTTATCTGTGCCAGGATTTGGGCCAGTAACAGAGATGCAAGACTAGGGCAGAATGTTCTTTAATCATTCTTTTGATATCACCAGGAAGAGCAGAGAGAGAGAAGAGAGGCATTTGTTCAAAATGATCAAGGGCATAGCCTTGGCACTGAGAATGCAACTGTAAACCAAGACTCTGCCTTCACAGAGTCTACATTATGGTGGAGAGACAGTCAATAAACAAATAAGAAAATAAGTACATAGAATACTAAAGCATCAGTGATAACTGCTATGAAGAAAAACAAAACCTGGCAAAGGATTAAATAAAGGGATGAGGTGGTAGAAAGGCCTTTTGAGGGGACACCTGAGCAGATATCTGGTGGAAATAAGGAAACGAGCTATGTTGATATCTGGGAAAGAGTGAGAGAGTGTACCAGGGAGAGGAAGCAAGTGTTAAAGTTGTGAGATGTAATGTGTTTGGACTATTTAAGAGCCAAGGAGACCAGCTAGAAGACAGTAAACCAAATATAGAATATTGGTAGTTTAGAGCCAATTATATTACTTTTGTTTTTGTCATTATTATTGTCCTAAAGTAATAGTGTGTGGAAACCTCACTGCATGTGGCCACATCTCTGGTAACTTGAATGATCCATCAGTAAAGATGGTTAGAGTATTGCGCTAGAACTGGCTTGTAGGGGCTCACAAGAGCCTATTTTAGTATCTCTTTCCAACTCCATGTTCAGTGACATTATTTAGCCTCTGATCAGCTATGATGTGAGTATTTATACCACGGAAATCAACAAATGCTATAAATCAGGATTTTTTTTTCCAGATTGCTAGTTGTTAAACATTTACTAGCAATTCAATTGTCCACCAAATGATGAATAAACAAAATGTAGTATATTCATATAATAGAATATTATTTGGTCATAACAAAAAGGAGTAAAGTACTGATACATATTACAACTTGGGTGAAACTTAAAAACAGTAAGCAGAGTGAAAGAAGCCACTCACAAAAAAAAAAAAAATCACATAATATATAATTTCATTTATATGACATGTTCAGAATAGGTAAATCTATAAAGACAAAAAGTAGATTAGTGGTTGCCAAGAGGTGGGGAAAAAGGGAGACTGAGAGAAAGAAGGGTGCCCACTAAGGGGTATGGGATTTCTTTTTGGGATAATGAAAATGTTTGACACTTGATTGTGGTGATGACTGCACAATTCTGTGAATATATTAAAATCATTGATTGTATACTTTAAATGAGTGAATTCTGTGGTATATGACTTATATGTCAATAAAACTGCTCTAAAACAACAGCAACAAAAACCATTTACCAGCACACAGCTGGTCAGAATACAGCATGGGCATGGAAGCAAGAAAAGTACAGAGCATCCTCAAAGAAGGGAGAGAAATAGACCAGGCCCGGGCTGCCTGGAAACAGAAGATTTAATAAATAGACGGCTCCTTAATTCCATCTTCCATGTATTCATTTCACAAACAGTTGTTTAGCATTTACTGTATTCCAGGCTCTAGGGACAAAAAAAAAAAGACTAAGACCAAACCTCTGCCTTTGATTTGGGATCTCACAGTCTATAGCACCAAGAAGAGTGGGAGTAGAGAAGAATACTGAGAAGGGTGGGAAAATGAATTCAGCATTTCTGGTTTGTTTTTAAACTGGCAGTATCCTTGTTCCCTGTTTGGTTCACGAGGTCACTGAAGAAGTCAATGGTTGGGGAAGAAAATGAGAAGGTGATAGCATTCATAAGATAGTCCAGAGGTCTGTGATAGAGAGCTACACAATAAGATGTGTGATAATATGGCCTCAATTACCATTTCCTCTTCATTCTCAGTTAATTTACAAAGGGCTTACTTATAAAGGTGGAGTATTGGTAAACTCCAAGAATAGTGAAGGAACTTAGGACTTGCAGCAGCAGAGAAGTCACCGCCCCTAGACTTGATAGAAGAAAGGAGAAAAAGGTTACCAGGACCTAGGAGAGAGGCTGGTGTAATGAAAACTGCCTTGAAAGAACCAGTGACAGGCTGTCAAAAGACATC
>NW_011890833.1:8254-8646 GCF_000151845.1 Pteropus vampyrus
ATAGTTGTGTTTCAAAGTATAATTAACTAAATTCCTAGTATCATTAACCAAATTAACAAATTGCCCTCAATAGCTCTTAGGCTCTTGGCAATTATTGTGTATGGTAAATTGTAATAGTATTAAATGTTGATTTTTCTTATTTACTCCATTTCAATTGTCTTTCTCTTTCTTTCTCTTCACTATTAATATTTTTGAGCTATTTTCTCCCAAATTATCTTTGAACAAAATATATAACTCTCATACTTAACCTCCAGGGACCTCAGTTTCTTTGTGTTTAGTGCTCCTGCTACTGTGCCATCCGATATGGTGTCCACTAGCCACATGTGGCTAATTAAATTTAGATTAAATTAAATCAAATTATAAGTTCGGTTCCTTGGGAAAACTAGTCACAT
>NW_011890833.1:10536-12137 GCF_000151845.1 Pteropus vampyrus
CTTCTGAATGATTCATAGGTACAGAAAATTTCTTTACCAGTTATTTTACCACCAAGAAATAGATCAATTTAAAATCTTTCCAGATATCAATATTATAAATACAGTAAACAAAGGAAAAACAAAATATTCACCAAATTATTAAATTTATGCCATTACACAATAATAAGAGAAAGAATGTGGTTAATTTCACTCTCTCACTCAAATACACTTGGGCATAATAAAATATGTCATTTGTCAACCGAGACCAAAACAGGCATCTTTCTCAGCCTGGCTGCCTTTTCTTGTCCAATTTCATCCATCTCTTCATCAAATCTTCCCTATTAAATGAGCTCCAGCCTCCAAGGATATTCTGACACTGACCTTGGAGGGAGTTTTAAGCATTTTTTGCTTGTTTGTTTGTTTGTCTGTGGTAGTGATTTCACTGTATTGTTTCTAACCCAGTTGCAAACTCATGTTTCAAATATATATCAGACACTATCCAATACTTTGTATGTTGGCTCTTCTCGTTTAGTAGATTCCCTAGTGAAGTGGGAGTGGTGCTATCTATCATCATCAAGGTCACAGGGAAGGCCATTGTGGGGAGCCTCCTGCACAAGGCCATCTCTGTCACTGCCCTAATGATTTTAGGTTGATCTCAGCTTCATGTTTTATATATTTTCACTAGTGTCAAGCTATGGTAGGGCAAGTTACTTAACTTCTCTATGACTCAGTTTCTATATCCGTAAAATGTGAATCATTTCCCTAATAGGATTGTTGTGAGAATTAAATTACTATATGTACAACATTTAGAACAGTATCTAACCCATAAGTTCTCAATAAATTAGTCATTCTCTTACTGTCGTCATTGTTATTATTTTAAACACCAATACATAGTCCTTAAGAGATACAATTTTTAAAATACTTATACTATTATTAAGGAAAGTAAATGCTGGCATGAATAACTGTTTTTAAAACCATAATTTTTTGCTAGTTGGAGGTAATTGAAAAGATAAAGATAGAACTTAACAGAACTAAATATTCGAAGAAGCACAATTGTGGCAGGAAATTTAACCAATTTGAGGAGCCAAAAAACAAAAATGACAAATAAACAAAAAACATTGCTTACAAAGATGACACACTTGCTTTTCAAAAGAACTGGCTGGGCTGGTTTCCACTGACTGGCCAAGAAAGCATGTTCAGGGGAGTCACACAGATCAACTAAACCAGCCCTTAGGAAGTGTCAGCAGTACTTCTTCCTGCTACGGTAGCCACCCTGCCTTTTGACAGGCTGTCCTCCTAATAACACCACATTCCCAAAATATATACAAAGTAAGTTTTTCAATAACTCACTATGCACGGAATGTTCTTCTTTCTCAATTTTCATAAAATAATATGGGATTTACTGACATAGAAAAAAAGTCTCACAAATTTTGCTTGTGCATCTGTAATAAAATTTTAGTGACTTTTGAACTATCCTTTTTTTTCCTGTTCGAAGGATAATATATGCTCATAAAAATTTTAAAATAAAAAGATTATGTAAAAGTCAAATTAAAGTATCCCATCTCCAATCCCCCAAAACACATACCTATCAGTGTGGTGTGTATCAACAAATGAATATATAT
>NW_011890834.1:0-1979 GCF_000151845.1 Pteropus vampyrus
TGTGCACTTCTTTCTTTCCCAAATGGTAGGGCCCTGCGCTCTCCTTTTTAGGTCAGCGGGACTATGCCCATTTTCATAATAACTCATACTTCTGCGAGGCTGCCTGTTTTTCATTTGGGGAGTATTTTCTTCCCAACTGCTTCGTGACGTATTGAGAGTGGCTGTGGTTGCCTTTCAGATTGCCATTCCCAATAACGTGAAGCTGAAATGTGTATCTTGGAACAAGGACCAAGGATTCATAGCCTGTGGTGGTGAAGATGGATTACTGAAAGTTTTGAAATTAGAGACACAGACAGGTAAATGAGTGCAAGCCCAAATGTTTAAACTTGATGGAAAATTGGCTCATTCGTGTGAGAGCTCATGGTACTGTCAGGATGCAATTTCATTTTTTGTAAAAGGAAAAAAAACCCCACGAAGCCCAAACATTTCGTGATGTTTTTCTAGAGTATTTTTGCAATAAATTTGAGAGAATATCGAAAGTAAACGTCAGATGGCTTTTGCTGAAGTATTGATGGAAAGTGACAAAGAATGAAGAATGAAAACTAAGTCACTATGTTGTCTGTTTTGTGTCTTTTTATTGTGTTATATTATTAAGAGTCTAATAAAAATGATTGCCAATCAGCATTTCAGTAAGGTCACGGAATCTTACATTTTGGCAGATTCTTTATAGGCCCGTGTCATCCTTTTTGCTTGTCGGATGTGTTAATGATTATGCTCCCAGCTTTCAAGAACAGAAAATGGGATTAAAAAAACCATTTTTATGAACAAGTCTCTTGTGTTTACAGTTTACAGCTTGATTGCTCTTTTTCTAGTTCTCTGGAATCATAGCAAACAGTTTCCCCTGTGCTTAGCATTCCTAGTGCTGTTCTAGAGTGGAGATCTAGACAATCCCCAATTAAAACTGGAGCTCTAGATAAGGAGATTGCAGTTGGACTCTCGGCTCTGCCATGAGACTACTGAATGACATTCAGGGAGTTGCTTTAGTTCACTCTTTTGTACAATGAGAAGTTGAACTAAATTACATTTTGGATTCCTGACAAGCATTGCTTCTCAAACTGTATCAGGCATAAGAATCATCTAAGATGTTGTTAAAATGGATTTCTGGGCTCTGAGAATTCGCCTTTCTAGTAGTACTGGTAATGCTGGTTCTCAGAGCACCCTTTGAGTAGCATTGCTTTACAGCTTTGAAAGTGGTATTTATAACTATTTATCGAGCACTTCCTATGAATGGGGTGTTTAACCTTTACTATCTCATTTGACCTCACAGTAGTCTTGAGAGGTAGGTATTCCAGATAAGAAAACTGAGGTTCTGATCAGTTAACAACTTGCCCAAGGTCACACAGCCGGTAAAAATCCCAGAAACTAAGTTTGTCTCACTTTCAAGCCCTTGTTTTTAACCAGTACACACAAGTGCTCACGAACAGCCTAAGCAAAGAGAATAATCGTTTCAATGTGCTAGATTAATTATATGACATAAAAGGCAGGTTCGGAAGGTAGGTACTTATGAACTGATTAGATTTTGGCTTCTGATATTTAGTAATTTAATCTCCCAGTGTTTTAGTTTTCTTAACTGTCTTAAAATAATTTTCTCTGTTGCGTTTCTCAAATACGTATATGCACATATATATGTTTATATACATTTTTTATTTTGCTTAAACTATGTAGCAAGTTTTAGTTACATTAAGAAAATGCGTTTGTTATGTTTAACATTGCAGGCTTTTCAAGAAAAAAAATTACTATTTTTCCTGCTCTGCATTTTGACAAAGTGGGCTTAGAATATAGTCTTTGAAATTAATGAGCAAGGTGGAAAATGGATTCTTGAGAGGTTTGGAAAATGGAGTAAATTATTTGTTTTGGAACTTAATAATGAGTGTAAATCATTTGCAAGAGATAAATATGAGCAATATGGCTGGAAAATTCTAATGAGAGCAGTGTATTTAATAATCAGTGTGCTGCAGCAGATCCCTCCAGTAATAATC
>NW_011890834.1:2974-3328 GCF_000151845.1 Pteropus vampyrus
AACATCTTAATTTTACCCATTTGCTCAAACTAGAAGCCCCCATCTCTTCCCCCCCTTAACATTAGCTTTCTCGGCTACCCTATTGCTTCTATCCAAAGTGTATCTGAATCCCTCCTTTCTCTGTCTCCCCTGCCACGTCTCCAGCAGCAGCCTCTGTCATCCCTCACCCAGACAGCTTATGAGAATCAGTTTCCCTCCCTCCATGGTCTCTTGCCTCCTTCTAGTCTATTCTTCACACTCCAGCCAGTATGATCTTTTTTTTAAAAAAGGAACCCGATCATGTCATTTCTCTGGTAAAAAGTCTCTAAAGGGAAGCCGGCCTTGGCCAGAGTGGCTTGTGGTGAGGTTTGAGGG
>NW_011890834.1:3378-3744 GCF_000151845.1 Pteropus vampyrus
GTACAGGGTCACCTGAAGTCATTCACACAGAGGAGCATGGCAGCCGGGTGATCCTGCCTGTTCTCAGTCTGGAGAACATGGTAGCAGCCCCTTCTTAGAATTCCAGTATCTCTTTTAAGTGTTGCAAAAATGTCTTCCATATATTTTGATCATAAAAGTTTTTGTGTTGCACGTAACAGGAATGTCTAAGAGGCATGGCTAACAACTTTTATGGATGCAAATAGAAGCTAACAACTTTTATGAAGGCAAAAAGCAAAGACTGATATTTACAAATGTCAGTCACGTTTTCTGAAGGTAAAGGTGCTCAAAGATGGCGTGCGTGTGGTTACTGGTATTCTTAGCAGGGTCTTCTGCTCTTATATCTTT
>NW_011890834.1:3878-4154 GCF_000151845.1 Pteropus vampyrus
TTGAGGGTAATAGCCCTGACTAGGGTCCAAATGGCATCTCTTGCTTTTCCTGCCACTGCTGTCGAGGCTTCCATCCACTCATTGACAGGAGAGGAGATATCTCCTTAAAGAAAACATTCGTATAAGGGAAAAAGTATTCTAGGACCATGCAAGCCAAACGTAGCCTTCTGCACTGTCCTCCGGGAGCTGCAGGCAGAATGCCTCAGGCTTCCGGTGTGCCCGAGCAATGAGAGCCACAGGAGGAAGTCCTTGCTTTCTTGTAGAGATGTTCTTATC
>NW_011890835.1:0-2288 GCF_000151845.1 Pteropus vampyrus
CCAAGTTAATGCTACAGAAACACTGGTTTTCCTCATCCTGCTCCCCGCCCGAGAATTCCCAGGGGTCCCCCGCCGTCCGCGCGGAAAGCTCGTGCTCCGGGGCCTGGCGCTGCCTGTCTTACTTCTCAGAATGGCCCCGCTCCCCGTCTCTGGCTGGTCCCTGCCTCTCTCCAGAATTTGCATGTTCTACCCCATCCCTGCTCCAGCGTCTCCTGCTGCCAACATGTGCTCAGTGCTGCACCCTCAGCCCCGTGACTGTCCTGGACTCTTCTCCCCATTCGAATCCTACCCACTACTGCTTATTTTCTTCCTTTTTTCCACCTGTATTTTTCTTTTTTTTCTTTTTTCTTTTTCTTTTTTTTGCAATAGTTCTCATCTAAATCCTAGGTGCTCCTGGGGCTCAGCTTCCACACTCGCTTCCCCAGAAGCCCTGGCTGGCTTCGATGACGCCTTCTGTGACGGCTGTCTCGTTACCTGCCAGAGGTCCCAGCTCCCCCGTGGGCGGGGCTCTCCCCAGCCAGACTGTCCTGACGTCTGGCCAGGATCAGGCCTTATCTGTCTTTGTGCATTGTGCTGTGTTTGACCTGTGACTCTTTCTAGAAGGGCTCCAGGACAGTTTATGAGAACACACACACACACACACACACACGGCAAAATATAAATAGGAATAGCCAGGTGAGGGGAGCAGTGAAGGTAAATGGGCAGCGGAGACTCTGAACTCCCCCAGGTCCTCTCAGCCCAGGTGCTTGGTTCCTAATGTCACATTGTCACTTTTACCAAAACCCTAGCACGAAAAGAACAGAGAATAAAAACAAACACGAGTTAAAAACAAGAGAGAGAAGTCGTAACAGAAAAAAATCTCAGATCCTGAATCTTTTATTCATTCATTTATTCCATCAGCCAATAAAAAATTTTAAGCATTATTACGTACCATGTACTGCTTATATAACTGGTCTCATAAATTGAGTGGCCTCTTCATCTATTTAGATTCACGTGTTAGGTAAAAAAATAAAAAATAAAAAATAAATAAACTGTGCCCCTTCCCTATCGAATGTAAAATGCGTTTGAAAGAAAGCATTATATACATAGATAATCCAACAGCAGAGCCAGACTGCCCTGTGTTTGAAGTCTAAAGCTAATTTGCAAGTTAAACACTGATTCTAAAAGATTCCCAGTGTTTTCTGACTTTTCTTTATATATCATGAGTGCTAAGTTTTCATGGAAATTTTCATTTATGAGGAGAATTAGGTCAAGCTAATGAGCAATAAACATATACAAAATTAGGCAATTTCATTGGTACTCAGTAATCAAAAATGTGATACCATTTTTAAAGATAAAGTAAAACCACAATGAAATCTCACATGACCAATAGAACGTCTAAAACTTAAAAGATTTAAATAACACATATTGGAAAATATTTAGCATATGCAGGACTCCGATAGGTATGTAAATTGGTAAATCATTTTAGAAAAACAGATTAGCAGCTTCATAAGAAGTGAAAATGGACATCGACTCTATGATCTAGAAATTTCACACCTATTTAACCAAGAAAATGGAAAACATTTGTCTACAGGAGCTTTGTATCAGAATGTTTATAGCGCCTTTACTCATAGTTGCCAAAACTGGAAAAAAAATCCAGATTTCATCAACAGAGAATGAATAAACAAGTGTCGTACGACGGGAAAATACTCAGCAATGAAAAAAGTAACAAACTATTGGTACAAGAAACAACATGGATGAGTTTCAAAAACATTATACTGAATGAAAGTATGTAGGGTGTGATGCCATTTATATGAGATTTTAGAACCTGTAGTGATGCAATTCAGATGAGTGTTTGTTTTGGGGGTGGAGGTGGATAAGGGTGTTGATTCACAAGGAGCACAGGGCAGTCCCCGGGATGACTGAAAGGTTCTGTGTCATAATATGCAAAATTGGTTGACAGTAGGTATACTAAATATCCGGCCATTTCGCTGTATTCAATTATATTTCAATAAAACAAACAAATATTAACAGATAATGCCAAGGGAAATGGGAGGGGACAGAAGTGCTCTAAAACTGGATTGCGATGGGTGGTTGCCCAGCTGTATGAATTTATTAAAAATAATTGCACTGTTCACTTACAATGAGTAAATTTTATAATACGTCAATAATATCTCCACAATCTGTTAAATAAAAAGATAATGCATTCAATATTGTACTGGAAGTGCTAGCCAGTGCAGTAAGACAGCAGAAGGAAATGACAGGTATACAGATTGGGAAGGAAGAAATAAAACCGTTCGCAGATGACA
>NW_011890835.1:6753-8578 GCF_000151845.1 Pteropus vampyrus
CCTCTGAACGTGCCCTTGTGTCCTTCTTGTCTCCAGCTGCCATATGTCATGGTTATGGCCTTGCTACTGAAGGTCATAGGATTAAGTTTTGGGCCCTCAAACCAAACTTATAGTAAGTAAGGGTCGTCTCTCCTTTTATAGTATTGAAAAACCTCATGAACTGGAATTTTATTTTATGTAACATATAGTACATATAAATAAAAATAAGCAATAATTTCAGATAGGGCATTATTAAAACAGTTCACTTTCTAGGCAGGCTTTCAAAGTAAAAGATGTCACTAAGAAAACTACCTAAAATGTCCTTATCAAAAAACATCTCTCTATGGTGTTTACATTTCCGGTAAACGTTGAATTAAGCTAGGATGTTTTTACTCTTTTCTGGTTGGACAGGGTTTTACTTTATGATCTTAGTTACATGGATATGCCCCATATTATTATTAGCAGGACCCCAGCCCAATCTGCCAGGCCAAAAAGTATGTATAGGCAATAGGTAAAATCAGATCATGAGCAGATTATGACTTTGGCCAGCGAGTATGTGATAATGGCCAAGCTTAATGTTGAAACAAACATTTGTTTTAAAGGAGGTGAAAGGTGGGAGTGTGACATGTTTCAGACACAACACAGGTATGGCATTAGCCTGCCATTTGGAGCACATGACTTATAATCGAAGCATACTCTCACCT
The DNA here is from genome assembly GCF_000151845.1 of Pteropus vampyrus. Classification (NCBI taxonomy): domain Eukaryota; kingdom Metazoa; phylum Chordata; class Mammalia; order Chiroptera; family Pteropodidae; genus Pteropus; species Pteropus vampyrus. The sequence goes on from NW_011890835.1 coordinate 7,437, forward strand.
GGTGGCAGCGTGCATTAATTCTGGCGTTATTATTTTCTTTGTGCTTCCCGTATTAAATAACTAACTAAAGGCATTTGCACCTTTTAAAATCTAGAATAGTTAAGCTGTAAGGAACCTACCAAAGCAGCCAGTATAATTCCTCTCATTTTACAAAAACCGAGATCCAGATATTTTTATTTGCATGTTCTGCTGAGGTCACCGTTTACCAGCTGAGGTGACCCTGGGATTCAGGTCCCCTGCCTCCCCGAACAGTTAGTGTTCCTCCATCCCAGCGTCCTGTCACACACTCGGATTCTGTACTTTGCCCTGGGCATATTCATATAAAAGCTAAAACTTGAGTCTACAAGAGGCCAATGTCCACCAACAATAAAACAACCTATAAATCTTACCTATTTTTCCACTTGTCATAATTTACTCGTTCATTCCAGCAGTCCTGCCAAGGAATGCAGTTGGTTGGTTGGTTGATTGGTTGGTTAAAAGATACCCTGCAATTTAATTCAAAAGCCAAGGAGTAATCAAAGGCTCCTTTATTCTGGAGGTTTAACAAGCGTTCCCAAAGGTCATCATCATTACTAACACAGTCACAACACCAGTTATATGAGAAAGAAAAAATGTATACATAATTATACACGTATATGCGTAGAAGATGACACAGAGAATTCTATGTGTAGCTATATATCCCTTCTGGATTTCCATATACTTGAGCATTTCTTCAAATGTTACATGTTTCAAAGTGATTCTGCATGGCTAGGACTGTAAAAGAGGATCACAGAGAGCAAGTGATACAGACGATTTGGCTCTGGACCCCATCCCCCACCCCGCCCCCCACTCCCCAGTCCCATTCCCTACCCCCACCTCCCACCCCTCCGGGGAAAGGCCTTGGGGAATGAACAGGTTCCCTGAGTCAGAATTTCTGTACAATCCAAGCGTTTGACCAGTTGTAAAGGCGTCTAGATGAAGGGACCGGGTGAAGCCGAGGGCCAGGGTTAATCGGTTCCGATCTCATTTCCAAAGCCTCGGGAGCTGCTATCCGGGAGGAGTGCATCGTGCTTTCATTGGGGAAATTAAAATATTCTCCCAAGATAGTCTATTTGTAAAACATTTTCCAAATCAAATTCCAGTTGCAGAAATATTTTTGGCAA
>NW_011890835.1:9838-10170 GCF_000151845.1 Pteropus vampyrus
TGCTTTCATTGGGGAAATTAAAATATTCTCCCAAGATAGTCTATTTGTAAAACATTTTCCAAATCAAATTCCAGTTGCAGAAATATTTTTGGCAAATACGCAGCAGGGGGCTGAGAGCCTGGTCTGCACCAGCAGCCAGGGATGGAGGAGAGGGCCGAGCCCGAGCCCACGGGGCTGAGCCCACGCGGGGAGGGCCAAGGGCTTTCCCGGCAGCTGGTCTCCAGGCGCTAGGCACCTGCCTGCTCCCAGACCCCAGGGCGCAGGGTGCTGCTCCGCTGGCCGGCGCGGTGCCAAGGCCGCGGCTGCTCCCCGAGGCCCCGGGCCCCAGCGCT
>NW_011890835.1:13959-16228 GCF_000151845.1 Pteropus vampyrus
GCGGAGGGCGGTGCTGAGTAAGGCACGTGCCATCGAATGCTGGCTCGGACTCGTGATCCTGGGCACCTCAGCTCCTGGCATTGCCTGTCTGCTTCCTCCATGCCCCCCTCCCCCTAAGTGGGGGTGATGGTGCTGCTCCGTTTCCATTCTCGTGGGTGGTTTTGGAGGTGTCACTCTGTAACGGGGAGAGTCGACTGTCCAAACAGCTGTGAAAGGTCCCATGCGAAGACGAGGGTATGGAGACGGTGGGCAACACCCTTAGAACTTTCAGGCAGCCCTGTGGCCTCGGGGGCGAGTGTCCCAGGGCGAGTGTCCCAGGCCTCGCATGAGCACAGGTTGGGAAACGAGACCGGGCGTGGGGGTGACGAGCCGGAGCAGCCTGCGCGAGCCCTGCCTCAGCCCTGCCTCAGCGCTCCCGTCCGCGAGATCAGAGGCGCAGCATTTGCCTCACGGGTCTGCGGCGATGCTCACCCGTCGTAAGCGCGCTCGCCCGCAGCTCTCTGAGGTTCACACGTGCGCGTCCCATTCCAGTCGCCTGGCAGTGTGCGTGGAGGAACAGTGTGTTTGGAGCGCTGCGAACGGCTGGGAATCTCAGGAGGGAGGGGCGGAGGTGACCGGGCCGTATAGTTCCCAGCCTGGTGGGGAAGCTCGGCCTGGCGACGGACGTGCGGCAACCTCCACAGATGCTAAATGCCGCGTGCTGTTCGTGGGGCCACCCCAGGCCCAACACAGTGCGGCGGGGCTGGCCCACCTCTGCCACGTGCCGAAGTGGCCCTAAAAGTCGTTTCAGGACGGAAAAGCTCACAACGAAGCTCTTACCGGAGTGAGGGACAATCGCCTAGAATGTGCCCAGAGGCCCGGATCGTTCCCGCATCCTTGTCCACAGGGGCGAGGGGGTGAGGACAAGTCACAAAGCACACAAAGGACATTTGCTATGTACGACTGCTACTGAATAAACCCCGACCTATACGAGTCGAGGTGCTAGACCATGGCAGTGAAACAGAAAAAGACTTTACCTTCGGCCAGAAAATGGGGTTAGGCTACGTGGCGTCGAATGTTGCTTTCTGAGCCCACGTTTTAGGGTTCCTTGACGAGGCCGGGGCGGGTCAGAAGCTTAAGTCTAGTGCTCTGTGTAGAACGCTTTCAAACGGAGTGTTGGAAACGTGCCATTCGCGTTGGTATCTCTGCGTTCCTGTCTGCGAGGGTGTTTCACGTTCTTTCACCTGGGTTTTTACTGAGCCCTTCGAACTCTGAGAGCGTTGTCTTTTTTCATTTTTAGTTTTTAAAATCTGGTGGTAAAATGAAGTCGCAGAGAAGACAGTGGCTTCTCCTGGAAGGCTGTGGCTGAACACGGCCTCTCTCGATCAAAGAGAGATTCCTTCTTGGTGGTCCCCACCCCCTCCACCCTCCTCCACTAATAAAGGATGCGATTAAAATGGGCCAAACTCCTTTCCTGTTGCCAAGGTGTGACTATTAAGACTCCTCCCGTAAATGTGATGAAGCCAGTTTTGATCACAGGCTTTAAAAACCCACCTCGTTCCGATTCTGGCTCTGCCGTTTAAGAGTTATTCGTGAGCTGGGCAAATTACTTCATCTTTTGAAGCCTCGATTTCCTTATAAGCTGAGATATTAATTCGCTTGACGATTCCGAGCATCTCACAGTGCTTGGGGCATCGTGGCTGTTCATCTCATGTTGAGGCCCCTCCTTCTCCCTTCCATCCTTTCTGTACAGCCTGGCACTTTACTGGATCCAGGCATTTGAACAAAAGGGTCAAACTTTAAAAAGAAGAAGAGGTTGAGAGAGGAGAAACCCAAGCGTTCCACCTGTCCGTCCAGAAAATGCAAACCCACCAGCCATTCCAACCAAGAGATTAAAACTAAAGGAAAGATAAATAAAAACAGAGTTCTTTCTCTCAGCAGACCATGGAGACAGAGAGACACTGCTACAACGTGCCAGAAGGACCCCACTGGGGTGTGACTTGCCGGGCGACAAAAACCCCTAATAAACCAAGACTAATACCCTAACGGGCCTAAACTTCCCTCATTCTTCGAGATTCACGACAGGGCGCCAAGCCCCAAGGAGTCCCCGGTCCCCATGCACAGCAGACACAGGGCTTGGAAGGAATGGACGTGGGACATGGGGGTTTGATGGCAGGGGTCCCGCTGGCGAAAACGCGGAACGAGAAGGAAGCTGTCAGAGACAAGTTCAAGCACCTCGTGCTCTCGCGGGGGCTCAGGCCTCTCGACGGGGGAGGCAAGGCGTTCGAGA
>NW_011890836.1:0-1998 GCF_000151845.1 Pteropus vampyrus
CAAAGTCTTCTTTTTTTAAAATTTAAAAATATTATTTGATTAGCTTTTATCTGAAGTATGAAAACATAACACTAATCAATAATAGAATTGGGTTCAAATTTAATAGCAAATAAATTCAGATAACACTAGGATTTGAAAGGTAGCACTAAAAGTTATATGCATTTGTCAAGGCTAAATGTACAGTGCACATGAATGTGGTTAGGTGTAGCGATTTAAAGAAAGCCAGATAAGTAAAGATAGAGAGTTCTCAAATAGTCTTAGAAGTGAGAAATTACTCAAAAGTAATCAGTAAATTGTCAAACATTTGTAGTCATTCTTCTGTTGTATCTAAAACATTTCAACAAAATTTAGATCCATTCTCACTTTTGAAGAATATATCTATAGTGTAAGATGAGTTGCAGTTAATTGAGAAATAAAATAGTTTTATTTTAGTAAACACCCACACACAGCTGCTCTAGTACCTGTGTTTAAAGACTTCCTTTAGATATCCAAATTCTGGCCTTTTTCTCATATGTTTCTTTAAACTTTAAGACTTGTTTGTACCTGCCTTTTATTTCTTTACCCCTTCACTCACCTCAAACTGGCTCCCATTCCCATGATTCAAATAAAAAGATTTATTTTAGATCACTGACAAGAACTGTGTCTCTAAGTCCAAAGGTCACTTTCCACTACTCATCTTACTTGACTTTTGTTGACCATTCCTTTCTTGATGAAACACTCACTTTAATTTTAATAGCCTTAGTTACTGATGTTTCAGACTTCTTGCCCTGGACATTAAATGTTGAGGTTTCTGACATTTTGGCCCCTGGTCCACTAAATTTTTCTAGAAAACTTGATGCCCAGGCAGGAAGACCTTGGCTTAGCTTTGAAAAAAAAAAATGATAGAACTTAAACAAGCATAAAAGAGAAGAGAATGGAATTCTCAGAAGGTCGAACGTCATAAATGGGAAGAAGGCAGAGCAGGGTTTAGTCGTAGGTTAAGAAGGTAAACTTTTTGGCATAAAGACTTTGTTCTGAAGAGTATTTTGTATTTTTAATGTATAAAGAGAAGCAAGATAAAAATTCTGAGTGAAAAACTATGCCTAAGTGAAAATGGTAGGGTTTTTTTTTTGTTTGTTTGCTTTTTACAAATATTATACTTTTTCTATTATTACAATACATTAGCATCTACTAAATATCTACTGTGAGTTTGAGACTGTATGGGCCCACATGTCATTTTTGTCAGATTCAGAAAAACATGTGATATGAATAAAAAGGAAATATGTTGATTTAATAATGCATTTATTGTCCTATACTTTTTGCACTTTCTGAAGCAAATCAATAAAAAGTTATAGTCTCAACAATATCAAGAGTAGTGTATTCACACTTGTGAACCTGGGATCCCCAGCCAGGGTCTTGGGCAATTAAAAAGCGGTCAGTTTTCCCTTTTTATTAGGTAGCGATCACAGAAATCCAAACCACGGAAAGGACCTCAGACGTCGGTGGTAAATAACAGGAACAATCAACAAGCAGACACTCGTCATCGTCATTAAGGAGACTTCGACAGTTAACTGGAGAATGGTGGAAGTCATCCTTAGGGAGGTGGATTTAACATCCAAGTTCAACCAACAAAGACATCATAGAACCTTGACTGAAATGTGGGATATGGAGGAAGAATTGGCCAAAAAAAAAAGGGATTTTAATGCAGGGTGCATTTAATTTGAACATCTCGGGAGAACCAGGTCCAGGAACATTGCTGGGGTTACTTCTCCTTGGCGTTGGCTAGGAATGTGTTAGTGTGTTGTCGGAGGGGAAGGATGGAGTGTGTAACAGTAATTTTCTCCCTTTAAATTAGATTGTGGAATATTAGGATATTTTTCGATAGACATATGTATCTGAGTGAATCCAATATGTTACTGCTTCTTATCAGGTATTTAGTAATTGCATTCAATCAATGAATAAAAGAAAAAGAATGAATGAATGAATGCCTAGCAAATTCCATTGTTCAAATGGGGCTGC
>NW_011890836.1:4438-6753 GCF_000151845.1 Pteropus vampyrus
TACTTATACCTCAAAATTAGTGTTGATTTGGTATGTCTTAGGCAAAGGGAGAAATACTCTACATTGTTACTGTTCCAGAAAATAGCCTTGTTTAGGATGAATTGTCATTCTCTCCGCTTTAAATTAACATTTATTTTTTTTTTAAATATTACTCATTTCTTAGCTATATCACTTTGTGTACCTCCCATTAACCCATCCTAATAATCACAAATATAAGCGGTCTGTTGCCTTTAAGTTATGAAAACACTTCATACCCACCTCAAGACAAATATTATATTCAACAATGTTAACACTATTATATCAAAAGATTCTTGGTGAAAAATCAGTGCGTGTCATATTTTGTAACTCTTTCAATATTTTTTTTTTTTTTTTGAGATTTGCTTATGGAAACCATTTTATTTACCAAATCCTTAAATCCAATATCATCAACTATAAAACAATATCCAGTGAAGAACAATGAATAACTATAAAAATGGCTATTTTTAGTTACTTTTAACATAGTTATATCAACATCACATAAATGTTGAAAAATAGAACTACCTTTAATCTTACAATTTTAAACACAGCTGTTATATATCTTTGTTTTCTTTATGTCTTTATATTTCTATATAATTGTGTATTCATTTTAAAACCATTCTTCTATTTTTCTATAGCAGAATATATACAATTTTGCAGTCAAAATTTATATCAAAATCTTACCCAATTTAAATTTATTTCTGTGTTGTCATACAGTCTATGTACGTTTGAGAGTATAAGTTAAGTTGAGATTGTGCCCTACTTTAATTTATCATACTGTATATTGGATGTTTCATGGGACTCTCATTTTTCACTACGGTAACACTGAATTAAATATTTAAATAAATATAGCTTTTTATAACTCTTAAATTTTTTAAATATATGCCCTAATGTGTGACTACTGGGCCAAACAGTTAAAATGAACAGAAAGAATAGTTGTCTTTGAAAAGAAGACTATTAGGGCCAAGCATGGCTAAGCAAATTTAATTGTGTCCTAGGTGACTTATTAGAAATGTACCTTATTTATGTATATTTAACATGATTAGTGTGATTTAAAAATGTGACTCATTCGTGATGTTCGAAAAATGAAAGACCTTCTAATCTAGTTACTGAGCATTCCAGTTCAGCTATCTTTTATTACAAATGTAAGTATCTGGCTTAGGAATCTTATAGCTTTAAGATTAAGTCAAAAAAGAAAAAAATGTGTTCGGTTCACTAGAAATGAAAGGATACACATAAAAACTATAGGTAAATGGATAAGTTAGAAAATAAAAAGTGACAGTATTACTTAAGCAGAAAATATATAGTACTACAGTTCAACCTTAAGAAAGGCAAACTATTCCAATTAAGATATGTTTTAGTCAGTGAGTCAATAAACTAACCTACCACTTATATCAAAGATTTTTCTAGTATAATGTTTGCAAGTAAATAATTTTGTCATTCTTTTATTGCAAATGGCAGTTTATTATTTTGTCCCAGACTTGATCCAGAGGAAATTATATTTAAACCTCTTTCTTCACCCCCCAGTGTTTCTTCCCCATGCCCAAGCTGTCTTCTTGTTTATCATCTGTCCACCTAAATAGAGGTACACAAAGGACAATAAAAAAAGGAAGCAGGGGACCTTTCTTTGACAATTGATTGTAGGAAAATTTTGCCTATAAATCTTCCTTCAAGTCTAAATATTTTTTGAACAAAAAAGCAAAAAAGTGTAAAACAGACTTGTTTAGTTTCTGACTAAACTGTATGATGGCTACTTTATGTGTACAATTCAGAAAATCACAAACATTTTGTTACTGGTATTTTTATTCACACCAAGAAGGATAAATACACTCAGAGGAATTTATACACCAAAAGGAATCAGAGATATGAAAGATAGAAGAGATATATTCAAGTTTATAAAAGAAGGACCCTTGTACAGCAGTGTTCAAGCTGTCTTCATTAAAAAATGGTTGAAAAAGTTAGCAATGAGTAATAGCTCCTAGATAACGAGGGATGGAATAAATTAATTGCTTGTATTTATGTAGGAATGATATCAAGAAAGCCAAACATGCTTAATATATGGTAATCAAAACCTTACCTCATTGAACATTTACAGTTTCACCTTCATCCGGGTCTGTACTGTCATGTGCTGCAGTGAGCCATCCTCCCCAGAAAAAATTATCTTATTTCCATATCTTACCTCTGAATATCCTCTACTTACAGTTCTTCAGTGTTTATGGAAATTCTCATACTTCAACAAGGAAGCATCCTCCAACATAATTAAGTATTCTATTATATACTTAATCCCCACAAAACTTGCT
>NW_011890836.1:8283-9620 GCF_000151845.1 Pteropus vampyrus
ATTTTGATTTTTCACTCCATTCAGCTTTTTACTTGTTAGGATGGTATGGCAGCTTCTAAGCTCTGTACATAGAGAGCCAGAATCTAAATGTCCCCCTATCTTAATTTATAAGCCATGTTAAGTTGTGTTTTCTGTTCCTTGTGACTGCAAATACCTTAAATATGGCCAAATTACTTAAACAGATGTAAAATATGTATCAGTATCTTTAATACGTTAATGAGCATATTAAGAGACATTAGAAGTCCTGATATAAAGTTACATACTTTTGTTTATGCCAGTAGTCAGTATATTTCTATAAATACGTAATCCATTTCTCCAATAATATATATTAACATTCAGAGGAACATATTTTGGAAATAATTAATACCTCTAGTAGCTGAAACAATAGATTCTATGCAAAGAAAACTATAGTGTTTGAGATATAATTGCCATATTTTTCTATTTTCAGTTTTGCTAAACTTTATTAGAATTGGTCAAAGTTACAACATAAAAGAAGGAAGAATTTTGTTTTCTCACTTATTCTTATTTTTTTAATCTCATGTAATGCATATAGTCTTTTGTATTGGTGGGTTTATTAGTAGTATTTTATTGATGAAATCATTGACAAATGAAGTGACCAAAATACAAATCAATGGTAAAACCTTTTTAAGAGCAGCTACACTTCAAAGCTTTTAATGAAAGTTGTATCGTCCACTAGAATTAAATATGTTAAAGATTTTACTTCTATTTCCAAGGCTTAGAAAGAATAGAACTTGCACTGATCATGTGAAGTTATGCCTAAATTGTTTTAGGACCAGAGACAGACACAGAGATTCATAGTAACAGCGACAGGCCATTCCAAGCAGATGCTTTTGAAAGCATAGTCCAAGAAGTTCTGCTTAGCTGTGGCCCAGGGGGGACACATAGCTGAATTTACAATTCAGTAAATTGAGTGTGTTATTCCCCCCCCCCACACACACACATAAAATTATGAGTGTGTTATTCCATATATATATATATAATTGAGTGTGTTATGCTATATATGTGTGTGTGTGTGTGTGTGTGTGTGGCAGTTTTAATTTAAAAAAAAAAAAGTCTGTATTGCCCCCAGATCTTTTAGTGACGACAGGCCATTCGTAGCAGATGATTTTGAAAGCATCTGCCAAGAAGTCTTGCTTAGGTCTGGCCCAGGGGAGACACATAGCCCTTGTTGAGAAAGAAGCAAGAGGCAGTGAATGTGTTGTTACTCTGCAAAACTAAGAGTGTGGTAACGAGGCTATAGAGAAGGCACTTGCCCAGGGTCACAGACTTTGTTAGCAGCCTGCTAGTACATTACCCCCACTGCCAAAAGATCTTTG